>NW_027597096.1:0-103501 GCF_964194155.1 Cetorhinus maximus
TGGGAGAGGGGAAGGGGTTGAGAGAAGGGGATGGGGAGGGGAAGATGTTGAGTGAGGGCGATGGGGGAGGGGAAGGGGAGTAATGTGGATGGGGGAGGGGTAGGGAACGGAGGAGGGGAAGGGGTTGAGTGAACGGGTAGGGGAGGGGAAGGGGGTGAGTGAAGGGGATGTGGGAGGGGAAGGGGGTGAGTGAAGTGAATGGGGTGAGGAAGGGATTGAGTGAAGGGGATGGCGGAGGGGAGGGGTGTGAGTGATGTGAATGGGGGAGGGGAAGGGGGAGAGTGAAGGGGATGGGGGAAAGAAGGGGGCGAGTAAAGGGGATAGTGGAGGGGAAGGTGGTGAGTGGAGGGGAAGGGGGTGAGTGAAGGGGATGGGGGAGTGTAAGTGGGTGAGTGAAGGAGATGGGGGAGGGGAAGGGGGAGGGAAAGGGGGTGAGTGAAGGGGATGGTGGAGGGGAAGGGGATGAGTGAAGGTGATGGGGGCGGGGAAGGGGGTGAGAGTAGGGGATGGGAGAGGGGAAGGGGGTGGGTGAAGGGTATGAGGGAGGGGAAGAGTGTGAGTGAAGGGGATGGGGGTGTGCAAGGGGGTGAATGAAGGGGATTGGGGATGGGGAGGGGAAGGGGGTGAGTGAAGGGGATAGGGGAGGGGAGGGGATGAGTGAAGGGGATGGGGGGAGTAGAAGAGGGTGAGTGAAGGGAATGGGGGTGGGGGATGCGGGAGTGAAAGGGGATGGGGGAGGGGAAAGGTTTGAGTGAAGGGGTTGGGGAAGGGGAAGGGTGTGAGTGAAGGGCATGGGGAGGGGAAGGGGGTGAGTGAAGGTGATGTGGGAGGGGAAGGGGGTGAGTGAAGGGGATGGGGAGGGGAAGGGGGCGAGTGAAGGAGATGGGGGAGGGGAAGGGGGTTATTGAAGGGGATGTGGAGGGGAAGGGGGTGAGTGAAAGGGATGGGGGAGGGGAAAGGGTTGAGTGAAGGGGATGGGTGAGGGGATTGGAGGTGAGGAGAGAGGAGGTGAGGGTAGTGGAGGTGAGGGGAGGTGAGGAGAGTGGAGGGGGAGTGGAGGTGAGGGGATTGGAGGTGAGGGGAGTGGAGCTGAGGGGAGTGGAGGGGGAGTGGAGGTGAGGGGAGAGGAGGTGAGGGGAGAGGAGGTGAGGGGAGTGGAGGTGAGGGGGTGGAGGGGGAGGGGAGGTGAGGGGAGTGGAGGGGAGTGGATGTGGGGGGAGTGGAGGGAGGTGAGGGGAGAGGAAGTGGACTGAGTGGAAGGGGAGTGGAGGTGAGGGAGAGGAGGTGAGGGGAGTGGAGGTGAGGGGAGTGGAGTTAAGGGGAGTGGAGGTGAGGAGAGGTGAGGGTAGTGGAGGTGAGGGGAGTGGAGGTGAGGGTAGTGGATGTGTGGGGAGTGGAGAGGGTGGTGAGGGGAGTGAGAGGTGAGGGTAGTGGAGGTGCGGAGAGGTGAGGGGAGTGGAGGTGAGGGGAGTGAAGGTGAGGAGAGGTGAGGGGAGTGGAGGTGAGGGGAGTGGAGGTGAGGGTAGTGGATGTGTGGGGAGTGGAGAGGGTGGTGAGGGGAGTGGAGGTGAGGGAAGTGTAGGTGAGGATAGTGGAGGTGAGGGAAGTGGAGGTGGAGGGTAGTGGAGGGGGAGTGGAGGTGAGGGTAGTGGAGGGGGAGTGGAGGTGAGGGTAGTGGGAGGTGAGGGTAGTGGAGGGGGAGTGGAGGTGAGGGGAGTGGAGGTGAGGATAGTGGAGGTGAGGTGAGTGGAGGGGACAAGTTTATAATTAATAAACAATGTTTTATTTTATTTTTATTTGCTTTTGGAACCACGGGGTTTTCGTCCACTGTCCACCATAAATAATCTGATAAATAATTAACCTAATTACTAATCTGATAAATACTTAACCTAATTAATAATCTGATAAATAATTAACCTAATTAACCAGATAAATAATTAACCTAATCAATAATCTGATTAATAATTAACCTACTAATAATCTGATAAATAATTAAGCTAATTAATAATCAGATAAATAATTAATCTAATTAATAATCTGAAAAATAATTAATCTAATTAATAATCTGAAAAATAATTAATCTAATTACTAAATTGATAAATAATTAATCTAATTTATAATCTAATAAATAATTAATCTAATTAATAATCTGATAAATAATTAATCTAATTTATAATCTGATAAATAATTAATCTAATTTATAATCTAATACATAATTGATCTAATTAATAATCTGATAAATAATTAATCTAATTAATAATCTGATAAATAATTAATCTAATTTATAATCTGATTAATAATTAATCTAATTTATAATCTGATAAATAATCTGAAAAATGAATGAACTAATAAATAAACTGAAAAATATTCTGATAAACAACCTGATAAATAATGAACCTAATAAACAATATTAAAAGTAAATCATCCAATAAATAATAATTTAATAAATAACCTGACACATAATCTTAAAAATAAGTATTCTCATAAATCGTCTTAAAGTTAATAACCTGATAAATAAATAAACTATTAAGTAAGTAATATCGTAGATCATATTAAAACTTAATAATTTTAAAAGTAAATACGTAATGGAAAATGTCTCCTGAGGAAAGGTTGTTTGGATGAAATATTAATTCTGTCTTTCCCTCTTCCCATAGACGCTGCCTGACCATTGCAGTCTCTGCAGAATGGCGCTTTTGTGTTAATCAGTCCGGACGTGTGTCGTCCGAGCGCCTGATGTCCGAGCGCCTGATGTCCGAGCGCCTGATGTCCGAGCGCCTGATGTCCGAGCGCCTGGAGCGGGGAGACGCCTGAGGGCGAGACTTCCGACTGTGTGACATGGAGTACGTGAACCCACCTCCCCCCCCACCAATCGCCGAGGATAACACAACACCTAATGACAGAGGAACAGGCCAATCGGCCCCTCTACTCCAGGCCGACGCTTATGTTCCGCAGCAGCTTCTGTCTTTCCTCATCTGAATATTACCGTTGGTTTAAATTCACCCTCGTACACTTTTCTAGCTTCCTCTTCAATGCATCTCTACCGTTGGCTTCAACCACTCCCTGTGGTCACAAGTTCCACATTCTGACCGCTTGGGATATTTTTACTCTTCCTGTGGACGTCACTGGCAAGATAAGCTTTGCGTTGCCCGCACCTCGGTGCCCCTTGCCAAGGTGGTGACCTGTGCCAACTGAGTATCTAGCACGGCCATTTCGGGAGGCCGGCTAAGGTCGCTGGGTAGCTTCACCCGTAGGTCATGACCCGTCTACGGACGCCCGGTTTCCTTCCCTAGACTGAACCAGATGGGTGTTATTTTTTTCGAACAAACTGATGATAGTTTCGTGGTCCCCGTCGGAGAGTAGCTTGTGTGACAAACTCAGCAGGTCTGGCCAGAAGGGTCACGCGGACTCGAAACGCTCCCTCGGCTTCTCTCCCCACGGACCCGCGGAGTTTTTCCCGGCACCTTCCGCGCGCCCCAGCGTCGTCGCCACACCACGCGTCGGCGCGGACTCGATGGGCCGAAGGGCCTCTCCTCTGCAGCCCGTGGTTCTGTCTCTCCAGCCGGGGGGGGGGGTGGGATCTCCTCCTGAGTTCCTGACAGGGATTTCTCTCGGTGAGGATCTTATATTGATGGTCTCCGGTCCTGCTCTTCCCCCCCACCCGATGGCGTGAACCCTCCTCTCTCTACCCACTCCGGCAAAACCTTGCATCATTTTAAAGACTTCTATTCGCTCACCCCTCATTCTTCCAGAGAAGATGGCGCAGACGGTCGTAGAAACTAGGAGCGGGAGGAGGCCATTCGGCCCTTCGAGTCTGCTCCGCTATTCATTCTGACCATGGCTGATCATCCAACTCAATAACCCAGCTCCCGCTTTCTCCCCATATCCTTTGATCCCTTTCGCCCCCAAGAGCAACATCTAAATCCTTCTGGAAAACACACAATGTTTTGGCCTCAACTACTTTCTGTGGTAGTGAATTCCACAGGCTCACCACTCTCTGGGTGAAGACATTTCTCCTCTTCTCAGTCCTAAATGGTCTACCCCGTATCCTCAGACTGTGACCTCCCCTGGTTCTGGACTCCCCCCACCATCAGGAACATCCTTCCTGCATCTAGTCCTGTTCGAATTTTATTGGTTTCTATGAGATCTCCCCCCTCATTCTTCTGAACTCCAGCGAATATAATCCTAACCGACTCAATCTCTCCTCGTATGTCAGCCCTCACCTGGTTTGTCTACCCGCGCGTTCCTGGTCCTGGTCCTTCTCTGCCCCCTTCGCCAGGGCCTCTAGATCCTGGTGATAACGTGCGTACAGAGCTGCACGCAATACCCTTAAACTGTGGTCCAACCGAAGGTCGATACAGATTCCCTGCTTTTTGACGCTACTGCCCCCTGGAAATAAAGCCTCGTTCTTGCTCTGCTCTTTTTGTTTTAAGGGGCTAACCTTCGGGAAGCACTTCCTGTTCTGTAAAGCGCTTTGAGGTGTCCAGAGGTTGTGGAAAGTGCGAGACGAACGCAAGCCTTTCCCGCCGATGGTCTCGCTGGCCTGTGACTGACGTATTTGTCCTCCCCAAGGCCCCTTTCCTCCTCTACCCACACCCCCCCCTGCTAGACTTGCACCTTCCAAGTTTTAAGCGGCCTCCCCTATTCTCCCTCCTTTACCTGCGTTGACGCCCCCTTTGCCAAGTGTTTGTCTGTCCTGTAAGTTTATTAGCCCTGTGGAGGGCCGGGAGTGTGGAGTTCTCCTGGGTTATGCTTTATTTCCCCAGTCCCTCGGACAGGGGATGACGCTCTCTCCGTCTCTGCTGAAGCGGAGGATCCACTTCCTGTAATTTCCACACAGATCATGGCGTCCGGATCCTTCTCCTCCCGCTCCGAGTTCACCCCCCCCACCCCCACCCCGGCTAGCAAGGCGACCTCTCCAACCTTTGGCACCGGGGCTGGTTAAAAGCTCAGGAGGCCCACGCGACTACCCCGGGCCCTTAGCCTGACGCCAAGCCTGGCCCAGGCGAGGGCCCTGCTGAGTAAGGAGTGAAGCTGCTCGGGAGGCAGGGGAAAGGCAGGTAGTGTGGGGGGAGGGGAGGGGGGATGAATCGTCGGATCAGGTTTCACTGCTGGCCGTGGATTTGGGAAACTCTCCGAAAGCTGAAGGAAATGAGTGGAATTGGCCACTCAAATGGGAAAATGTGAACGCTTTGGCAACTGGAAGTAATTGTGGACTGTTCACCATAAGGACTGTAATTCACTAGTACAATGTGCAATAAGTGTAAAAGATAAAGGCACCTCACTGCAGTATAAAGTATAAGTTGCCTACATAGTGTTTTTAGTCATTTGTTACAGTAAAATAGAACCATAGAACACTACAGCACAGAAAACAGGCCATTCGGCCCTTCTAGTCTGTGCCGAAATATTATTCCGCTAGTCCCATTGACCTGCGCCTAGTCCATAACCCTCCAGACCTCTCCCATCCATGTATCTATCCAATTTATTCTTAAAACTTAAGAGTGAGCCCGCATTTACCACGTCAGATGGTAGCTCGTTCCACACTCTCACCGCTCTCTGAGTGAAGAAGTTCCCCCTAAACCTTTCCCCTTTCACCCTAAAGCCATGTCCTCTCGTGTTGATCTCTCCTAATCTAAGTGGAAAGAGCCTACTCGCATTTACTCAGTCCACACCCCTCACAATTTTGTAAACTTCTATCAAATCTCCCCTCATTCTTCTACGCTCCAAGGAATAAAGTCCTAACCTGTTCAATCTTTCCCTGTAACTCAACTCCTTAAGACCCGGCAACATCCTAGTAAATCTTCTCTGCACTCTCTCAATCTTACTGATATCCTTCCTGTAGTTAGGCGACCAGAACTGCACACAATACTCCAAAGTTGGCCTCACCAATGTCTTATACAACCTCACCATAACATCCCAACTCCTAAGCTCAATACTTTGATTTATGAAGGCCAGTATGCCAAAAGACTTGAAATCTTTGCCGTACTCCTCAGTGTTGACTATTCCACTCCCCTTCCACCAATCCCACTGTCATCCGCAAATTTGGAAATGTCTGATTGATTCCAAAGTCCAGATCGATAATGCTAATAATCACGTGATCGTCTGACACCCACTCGCCTGACTTCCGGACCCCACCACACCCGATCCCCTGCCTCTCTCCCGCTCTCTGACAATGTCCACTCAAGTTTACATTGAAACTTGTCTTTAACCAAACCATTCATCTCAGAAAGCGCCTCACGGTGACGTCGGTCACACAATTGTTCAGGCCTGAGCCACATGATGGAGACGTTAGGGACAGGTGACTGAAAACTCGGTCAAAGAGGGCTTAAAGGGGGAGGCTCACACAGCGGGAGGTACAACCAACAGTACCTCCATCTTTTTTTCTTTATTCTTTCATGGGATGTGGGCATCACTGGCAAGGCCAGCATTTGTTGCCCACTCCCAATTGCCCTTGAACAGAGTGTGTGTGCCTTCTCGATGGTGGACAGGCTTTGGGGAGTCAGGAGGTGAGTGACTCTCCGCAGGAGTCCCAGCCTCTGACCTGCTCTTGTAGCCACAGTATTTATATGGCTGGTCCCAGTTCAGTTTCTGGTCAATGGTAACCCCCCAGGATGTTGATAGTGGGGGATTCAGTGATGGTAATGCCATTGAATGTCAAGGGGGCGATGGTTGGATTCTCTCTTGTTGGAGATGGTCATTGCCTGATACTTGTGAGGTGTGAATGTTACTTGCCACTTGTCAGCCCAAGCCTGGATATTGTCCAGATCTTGCTGCATTTGGACATGGACTGCTTCAGTATCTGAGGAGTCGCAAATGGTGCTGAACATTGTGCAATCATCAGCGAACATCCCCACTTCTGACCTTATGATGGAAGGAAAGTCATTGATGAAGCAGCTGAAGATGGTTGGGCCGAGGACACTAACCCTGAGGAACTCCTGCAGTGATGTCCTGGAGCTGAGATGACTGACCTCCAACAACCACAACCATCTTCCTTTGCGCTCGGTATGACTCCAACCAGCGGAGAGTTTTCCCCCTGATTCCCATTGACTCCAGTTTTGCTAGGGCTCCTTGATGCCACACTCGGTCAAATGCTGTCTTGATGTCAAGGGCAGTCACTCTCACCTCACCTCGGGAGTTCAGCTCATGTGTCCATGTTTGAACCAAGGCTGTAATGAGGTCAGGAGCTGAGTGGCCCTGGCAGAACCCAAACTGGGCATCAGTGAGCAGGTTATTGCTAAGCAAGTGCCGCTTGAGCAGTGCGAGGCTGTCAGAGATCTTCCTGCCCGGCACAGCGCAGGTCTGGTCAGGGTGGATCACCAACTCCAGAGCAGACCTGACCCGACTGGCGATGACCTTGGACAGAATCTTATAGTCCACACTCAGCAGTGAAATGCGTCGCCAATTTCTAATTTCCTCCCTTTCCCCCTTGTGCTTGTAGATGAGGGTGATGATGCCTTTCCTCATGGATTCTGACATACTACCGGCCAGGAGCATACTCTCGTACACTCCTAGCAGGTCTGGGCCGATCAAGTCCCACAGAGCCGAATACAACTCCGCCGGCAAGCCGTCGCTTCCGGGAGTTTTACTCTTCTCCAAGGACTCGAGGGCCTTAGTCAGTTGGTCAGGAGTTAGCGGTTTGTCCAGGCTCTCCCGTGTACTGTCGTCTAAGACCTCTCCATGAGAGAGGACAGGAGGGACTGGGAGGCCGTGCTGTCCGTGGGCTTCACATCATACAATCCGGCATCAAAGGATTTGCTGATCCTCAAAATGTCGGACCGCGATGACTTTACTGAGCCGTCTTCTTCCTTCAGGCTGCTGATCACAGAGCTCTCTCTGTGTACCTTTTGGAAGAAGAAATGTGAGCACGTCTCATCCTGCTCCACGGAGCGGACTCTGGAACGGAAGATGATCTCGGAGGACTCCGAGGCAAAGAGCGAGGCTCTTGCTGGCTCTTCACCTCTTGGAGCTCCTCCTTGACATCGACCCCCATCGACTGCAGCCGGAGCAGATTCTGCATCTTTTTCTGGAGTCGGGACATTTCCCTCTGTCCCTTTCTAGCTTTCTGGGCACCTTTGAGGATGAAAAACCTCTTGATGCTTCCCTTGATCGCTTCCCACCAGTGTGTCAGGGACTCAAAGAGGGGTTTCACGGTTCTCCGACCTTTGTCATCCCTCTTGAGCTCCTCAATGTTCTCTGGGGTCAGCAGTTGCACATTTAGCTTCCATGCCCCCCTGCCCACCCTCAGGTCCTTCTCCAAGTGGCAGTCCGCCGGTAGGAGGCAGTGGTCAGAGAAGAACACCGGCTTGACCTCGGTGGATCTGACTGTGAATGCACGGGACACAAACAGGAAGTCTATCCTGGAACGGATGGACCCGTCTGGCCGCGACCAGGTGTATCTACGCTGCACTCCGTCTGTAGGGTTGCTGAAGACGCCGTGCAGCTTGGCATCCTTAACTGTTCCCATCAGGGATCTGGACGTAGCGTCCAATCTGCTGTCGGCCCTGTTGGATCGTCCAGCCCCATCGATGATGCAGTTGAAGTCACCGCCCGGAATGACCGGCCTGGAGGTCGCCAGCAGCAGTGGGAGCTGCTGAAAGATCGCCAGCCGCTCGCCCCTTTGTGCCGGGGCGTAGACGTTAATTAACCGGAGTGGAGCGTTCTTGTACATTATGTCTGCTACCAGGAGGCGCCCGCCCACCACCTCCTCCTTAACCTCGGAGACGGTGAAGTTGCCTCCCCGCGGTTTCTCTCCAGTTTGAAATAGATTCAGCTAAGGAAAGGTAAGAGTTTTCGTTTTTATTTAAATAATTTAACGTTTTTTTTTACTGTATTTAACTTAAAGTACGGGTTTCGACTAGAGCCATGGCAGGGCAGCTCAGTCCCGTGGTATGCACCGCCTGCAACATGTGGGAAGTCCAAGACGCTCCTTGCGCTCCGACCGACCACGTGTGCAGGGAGGGCCACCATCTGCAGCTACTTGAGCCCCGTGTTTCAGAGTTTGAGCGGCATCTGGAGGCGCTGAGGCACGTTCGTGAGGCTGAGAGGGTTCATGGGCAGCACGTTCTTAGACGTGGTCACCCCACAGCTTACGGAAGTGCAGACAGAGAGGGAATGGGTGACCATCAAGTCAGAAGAAAGGTGTCGGGCAGGTAGTCGGGAAATCCCCAGGGCGCATCTCGCTCGAGAACCGTTTCTCTGTGTTTGGGAAACGGTGAGAGTGACGGTCCCTCTGGGGAGTGCAGCCAGGCTCACGGCGCTGGGAGTGACTCAGCCGCACAGAGGGGGGAGGAAACAGAAGGGAAGAGCAATAGTGGTAGGAGACTCGATAGTAAGGGGGACAGGCAATATTGATCAAGGAATCGATCACAGCCGTGAGGAGGGATGACATCTCAGAAGGCCCCTCAAATGAAGCCATACGGGTAGAACTGAAAAACAAAAAAGGAGCAATCACATTGCTGGGAGTGTCCTATAGGCCCCCAAACAGTCAGAGAGAAACAGAAGAGCAGATATGTAAGCACATTTCAGAGCAGTCTAAAAATAATAGGGTAGTAATAGTGTGGGATTTTCAACTTCCCCAACATTAACAGGGCTAGTCATAGTGTGATAGGTTTAGAGGGAGTGGAATTCTTAAAATACATCCGGGGAGCTTTTTAAGCCAGTACGTGGAAGGTCCTACAAGAGAGGGGGGTGGTCCTGGACTTAATTTTAGGGAATGAAGCCGGGCAAGTGGTAGAGGTATCAGTGGGGGGAGCATTTTGCAAATAGCGATCATAACTCTGTTAGATTCAAGGTTGTTATGGAAAAGGACGAGGATGGGCCGGAAATCAGAGTTCTAAATTGGGGGAAGGCCGATTTTAATAGCAGGGGCGCTGGCAATAATTTTCAATACCTCTCTGGCCACAGGAGAGGTGCCAGAGGACTGGAGGACAGCCAATGTGGTACCATTATTCAAGAAGGGAGGAAGGGATAAACCAGGGAACTACAGGCCAGTCAGTCTAACCTCAGTGATGAGGAAACTATTGGAAGCAATTCTGAGGGACAGAATGAATCTACACTTGGAGAGGCAGGGATTAAATCAAGGAGAGTCAGTGTGGTTTTGTTAAGGGGAGGTCATGTTTGACCAATTTGATTGAATTTTTTGAAGAGGTGACCAGGTGTGTAGATGAGGGTGATGCCTTTGACCTAGTCTACTTGGACTTCAGCAAGGCTTTTGATAAGGTCCCGCATGGGAGACTGATAACGAAGGTAAGAGCTCATGGGATCCAAAGCAATTTGGCAAATTGGATCCAGAATTGGCTGAGTGGCAGGAAGCAGAGGGTGATGGTCGAGGGGTATTTTTGTGACTGGATGCCTGTGTCCAGTGGGGTTCCACAGGGATCGGTGTTGGGTCCCTTGCTGTTTGTGGTATATATAAACGATTTAGACTTGAATGTAGGAGAGTTGATCAGTAAGTTCACAGATGACACGAAAATTGGCGGGGTGGTAAATAGTGAGGAGGATAGCCTTAGACTACAGGAGGATATAGACGGGCTGGTCAGATGGGCTGATCAGTGGCAAATGCAATTTAATCGGGATAAGTGTGAGGTGATGCACTTGGGCAGGACAAACAAGGCACGGGAATACACGATGAATGGTAGGACCCTGGGAAGTACCGAGGATCAGAGGGACCTTGGTGTGCATGTCCACCGGTCCCTTAAGGTAGCGGGACAGGTAGATAAGGTGGTTAAGGAGGCATATGGGATACTTGCCTTTATTAGCCGAGGTGTAGAATATAAGAGCAGGGAGGTTATGCTGGGACTGTATAAAACGCTGGTTAGGCCACAGCTAGAGTATTGTGTGCAGTTCTGGAATCTGCATTATAGGAAGGATGTGGTTGTACTAGAGAGAGAGCAGAGGAGATTTACTGGGATGTTACCTGGGCTGGAGAGTTTTAGTTAGGAGGAGGGATTGGATAGACTGGGGGTTATTTTCCCTGGAGCAGAGGAGATTTACCAGGATGTTGCCTGGGCTGGAGAGTTTTAGTTATGAGGAGAGATTGGATAGCCTGGGGTTACTTTCCCTGGAGCAGAGGAGATTTACCAGGATGTTGCCTGGGCTGGAGAGTTTTAGTGATGAGGAGAGATTGGATAGACTGGGGGTTATTTTCCCTGGAGCAGAGGAGATTTACCAGGATGTTGCCTGGGCTGGAGAGATTTAGTGATGAGGAGAGATTGGATAGACTGGGGGTTATTTTCCCTGGAGCAGAGGAGATTTACCAGGATGTTGCCTGGGCTGGAGAGTTTTAGTTAGGAGGAGGGATTGGATAGACTGGGGGTTATTTTCCCTGGAGCAGAGGAGATTGAGGGGGGGACATGATTGAGGTGTGTAACATTATAAGGGGCGTGGATAGGGTAGATAGGAAGGAACTTTACCTCTTGGTGGAGGAATCAATAACCAGGGGGCATAGATTTAAGGTAAGGGGCAGGAGGTTTAGAGGGGATGTGAAGAAGAATTTTTTCACCCAGAGGGTGGTGGGAATCTGGAACTCACTGCCTGAAAGGGTGGGAGAGGGAGAAACCCTCATAACATTGAAGAAGTATTTGGATGAGCACTTGCAATGCCCATGGTGTACAAGGCTATGGGCCTAGTGCTGGGAAATGGGGTTAGAATAGTCAGGTACTTGTTTGACTGGCGCAGACTGGATGGGCCGAAGGGCCTTTTTCTGTGCTGTAGACCCCTATGACTCTATGACTGAGGATGGGGATATTTGTGGAGCCTCCTCCTCCAGTGAGTTGTTTAATTGTCCGTCACCATTCACGACCGGATGTGGCAGGACTGCAGAGCTTAGATCTGATCCGTTGGTTGTGGGATCGCTTAGCCCTGTCTATCCCTTGCTGCTTTTAGCCGTTCGGCACGCGAGTAGCCCTGTGTCGATCTGTTTCAAGGAGCCCTGTGAATCAGTTCGAAATCTATCCCGTTTGGCACGGTGTTAGTGCCACACAACACGATGGAGGATCTCAGCAATGTGCAAACGAACCCGAAGTTAGTGCGCAGGGTGCAGCAAGTGTTTAGGAAGGCAAACGGAATATTGTTTTGTGGATCGGGGCATCGAGTATAAAGCTAAGGACCTTTTGCTTCAGTTGGTGAGACCACCTCTGGGAGACTGTGTCCAGCACTGGCCTCCTTGCTAGAGGAAATCTCTTCCCCAGAGGGCAGTGGACGCTGGGCCATTGAATATATGAGGGGCATGGACAGGGTGGATAGGGAGCAGTTTAGTTGAAGGGTCAGTCACGAGGGGGGCATAAGTTCAAGGTGAGGGGGCAGGAGGTTTAGGAGGGGAGGGATGTGAGGGAAAAGCTTTTTCACCCAGAGGGTGGTGAGGGTCTGGAATGCGCTGCCTGGGAGGGTGGTGGAGGTGGGTTAGCCTCACATCCTTTAAAAAGTACCTGGATAGGCACTTGGCACCTCCTAAACATTCAAGGCTATGGGGCTGGTCAATGGGGGTTAGGGAGGTAGGTCAGGTGGTTTCTCACGGGTCGGGGCAGACTCGATGGGCCGAAGGGCCTCTCCTGCCCTGTGAGATTCTGTGATGTTCGAGGCTGAGTTGGAGAGAGGTGTTTGATCGATGAGGGAGCGGAGGGTTTCGGGTGGCCGGTGGGGGGGGTGGTGGGGTATGGAGGGAGGGTGGGTGACAGGCAGGGAAGGGCAGTCGAGGTCACAATCCGATCCGTCATGGACCTTGTGGGAAGTGCGAGCAGGGATCGAGGGGCTGAACGGTTTTTGCTCCTGCTCCTAGCTGTTCTCCTCTTGGGTATGACGTGATGAAGTAAGGGGCTGAGATAATGATCGTTGGCTCTGACGCTTCCTGTTGAGAGTTTGAGTGAAACAGGAAAGGACCAGATTCACCAGAACGTGGTTGCTATCTGCTCCACATAATAACCGAAAAGCAGCCCTTAGTGCACCGAGAACCGCACACCAGGGGTACCCAGGCACCAAGCTCCGGGAGCTCGGGGTAAGTCAGCGCTACCTCCTGCACTGAGAAGGTCTCCTGGAGACAAGGTCTGCTCTCCACTGCATTGGGGAAATGCAACTGCAGTCACTGTGGCTTACAATGGGGAGGAACTGAGAGACAGAGCGAGCGAGAGAGACAGAGCGAGAGAGAGACAGAGCGACAGAGAGAGACAGAGCGAGAAAGAGAGAGAGAGAGAGACAGAGCGAGAGAGAGACAGAGCGACAGAGAGAGACAGGGCGAGAGAGAGACAGAGCGAGAGAGAGAGACAGGGCGAAAGAGAGACAGAGCGAGAGAGAGAGACAGAGCGAGAGAGAGAGACAGAGCGAGAGAGAGAGACAGAGCGAGAGAGAGAGACAGAGCGAGAGAGGGACAGAGCGAGAGAGAGAGACAGAGAGAGAGAGAGACAGAGCGAGAGAGGGACAGGGCGAGAGAGAGACAGAGCGAGAGAGAGACAGGGTGAGAGAGAGACAGAGTGTGAGAGAGACAGAGCGAGAGAGAGACAGAGCGAGAGAGAGACAGACAGAGTGAGAGAGACAGAACGAGAGAGAGACAGAGAGAGAGAGAGACAGAGCGAGAGAGACAGAGCAAGAGAGAGACAGTGAGAGAGAGAGAGACAGAGCAAGAGAGACAGAGCAAGAGAGAGACAGAGCGAGAGAGAGACAGAGCGAGAGAGAGACAGAGCAAGAGAGAGACAGAGTGAGAGAGAGAGAGACAGAGCGAGAGAGACAGAGCAAGAGAGAGACAGAGTGAGAGAGAGACAGAGCGAGAGAGAGACAGAGCGAGAGAGAGACAGAGCGAGAGAGACAGAGCAAGAGAGAGAGAGACAGAGCGAGAGATGGACAGAGCGAGAGAGAGACAAAGAGAGAGAGAGGGACAGAGCGAAAGAGACAGGGCGAGAGAGGGACAGAGTGAGAGAGAGAACAAGAGGGACTGAGAGAGACAGAGTGAGAGAGAGAGTCAGAGAGAGAGAAAGAGCAAGAGAGAGGGATGGAGAGATAGAAGGTGTGAGCCAGATCTAAACAGCAGAGAGCGAGAGTCAGCAAGAGACAGAGTTTGGAGAGTCAGGGTGGGAGATGGAGGAGCAGTAACAGATGTGCAGGAGAAATAGGGCAGGCGAGAAAGAGGGAGAGACAGAGGAAGGCAGTTTGAGAGATGGAGGCAGACAGAGAGGGAGGAATGGAGAGGGGGAGTCAGAGACAGACAGAGGGAGAGAGAGAGAGACAGAGAGAGAGAGAGAGACATAGAGAGAGAGAGAGAGAGAGACAGAGTGAGAGAGGGACAGACAGAGAGAAAGAGAGAGAGAGAGAGAGAGACAGAGTGAGAGAGGGACAGACAGAGAGAAAGAGACAGAGAGAGAGAGAGAGAGAGACAGAGTGAGAGAGGGACAGACAGAGAGAAAGAGACAGACAGAGAGAGAGAGAGAGAGAGACAGAGAGAGAGAGACAGAGAGAGAGAGAGACAGAGAGGGAGAGACAGAGAGGCAGAGAAGGAGAGAGAGACAGAAAGAGAGAGAGAGAGACAGACAGAGAGAGGGAGAGACAGACAGAGAGAGAGAGAGAAGGAGAGAGAGACAGAGAGGGAGAGAGAGGCAGACAAAGAGGGAGCGACAGAGACAGACAGAGAGGGAGAGACAGACAGAAAGGGAGAGAGAGACAGACAGAGAGGGAGAGAGAGACAGAGAGGGAGAGACAGACAGAGAGGGAGAGAGAGACAGACAGAGAGGGAGAGACAGACAGAGAGGGAGAGACAGCCGGAGAGGGAGAGACAGGGACAGACTGAGGGAGAATCAGGACTGTATCTCAGGCCATTGGGTTGTTGTGTGCACTCATTGTCAGAGGAAATGCTTCCGTTCTAATTCGAAGAATTTCAGATTGTGTGTTGTGGGGCGTCTCCCTTGTGAAGACATGTGTACAGGCGCCTGGGTGAGGGTCGGGGCTTGGTGGAGGCTGTGGATTGTGTGTTGTGGGGCGTCTCCCTTGTGAAGACATGTGTACAGGCGCCTGGGTGAGGGTCGGGGCTGGGTGGAGGCTGTGGATTGTGTGTTGTGGGGCGTCTCCCTTGCGAAGACATGTGTACAGGCGCCTGGGTGAGGGTCGGGGCTGGGTGGAGGCTGTGGATTGTGTGTTGTGGGGCGTCTCCCTTGCAAAGACATGTGTACAGGCGCCTGGGTGAGGGTCAGGGCTTGGTGGAGGCTGTGGATTGTATGTTGTGGGGCGTCTCCCTTGTGAAGACATGTGTACAGGCGCCTGGGTGAGGGTCGGGGCTTGGTGGAGGCTGTGGATTGTGTGTTGTGGGGCGTCTCCCTTGTGAAGACATGTGAACAGGCATCTCGGTGAGGGTCAGGGCTTGGTGGAGGCTGTGGATTGTGTGTTGTGGGGCGTCTCCCTTGCGAAGACATGTGTACAGGCGCCTGGGTGAGGGTCGGGGCTTGGTGGAGGCTGTGGATTGTGTGTTGTGGGGCGTCTCCCTTGTGAAGACATGTGTACAGGCGCCTGGGTGAGGGTCAGGGCTTGGTGGAGGCTGTGGATTGTGTGTTGTGGGGCGTCTCCCTTGCGAAGACATGTGAACGAGGGTCGGGGCTTGGTGGAGGCTGTGGTGGGACTGCAGCCTCACCCAGTGAGGAGCGGGTCAGTCAGTCTCCTCTGACGGAGCGGGGAGAGGTCCCCGGGAGAGACACGGGGAGAGAGAGAGAGAGAGCAGGTGCTCGGGGAGAGAAAGGCTGGAATGGGAAAGAGACACGGTGGAGCGAGATAGACAGGAAGAGGGTGGGGCCATTCAGCCCCTTGAACCTTTCCTGCTGTCCAATGGCATCTGGGCTGATTTGTACCTGACAATATGGGAAATTGCCCTGGGGGGTGGGGGGTGTCCTGTCCACGAAAAAACCAGGACAATTCCAATCTGCCCAATTTCCATCCCATCAGACTACTCCCGGTCATCAGGAACCTGATGGAAGGTGTTGTCCAGGAACATTGACGCACAATAAGACACTCACCAACACTCAGTCTGGATTCTGCCCAGATACCTTGGCTTCAGGTCCCATTACAGCCTGGTTCCAAATATCGGCAAAATCCCAGAGGGAGGGTGAGAGTGACTGGAGTCAATGGGAATCATCGGGAAACAACTCTCCGCTGGTTGGAGTCATACCCAGCACAAAGGGAGATGGTTGTGGTTGTTGCAGGTCAGTCATCTCAGCTCCAGGACATCGCTGCAGGAGTTCCTCAGGGTTAGTGTCCTCAGCCCAACCATCTTCAGCTACTTCATCAATGACCTTCCTTCCATCGTAAGGTCAGAAGTGGGGATGTTCGCTGATGGTTGCCCCTTGAGAAGGTGGTGGGTGAGCTGCCTTCTTGAGCCGCTGCAGTCCCCGTGTGGTGTAGGTACACCCATGGCGCTGTTAGGGAGGGAGTTCCAGGATTTTGTCCGTGTGGTGTAGGTACACCCACGGCGCTGTTAGGGAGGGAGTTCCAGGATTTTGTCCGTGTGGTGTAGGTACACACACGGCGCTGTTAGGGAGGGAGTTCCAGGATTTTGTCCGTGTTGTGTAGGTACACCCACGGCGCTGTTAGGGAGGGAGTTCCAGGATTTTGTCCCGTGTGGTGTAGGTACACCCATGGCGCTGTTAGGGAGGGAGTTCCAGGATTTTGTCCGTGTGGTGTAGGTACATCCACGGCGCTGTTAGGGAGGGAGTTCCAGGATTTTGTCCGTGTGGTGTAGGTACACCCACGGCGCTGTTAGGGAGGGAGTTCCAGGATTTTGTCCGTGTGGTGTAGGTACACCCACGGCGCTGTTAGGGAGTTCCAGGATTTTGTCCGTGTGGTGTAGGTACACCCATGGCGCTGTTAGGGAGGGAGTTCCAGGATTTTGTCCGTGTGGTGTAGGTACACCCATGGCGCTGTTAGGGAGGGAGTTCCAGGATTTTGTTCCTGTGGTGTAGGTACACCCACAGTGCTGTTCGGGAGGGGGTTCCGGGATTTTGACCCAGTGACAGTGAAGGAACGGCCGATATATTCCCAAGTCGGGATGGTGAGGGGCTTGGAGGGGAACTTCCAGGTGCTGGTGTTCCCCATGTGTCTGCTGCCCTCGTCCTTCTAGATGGTAGAGGTGGTGGGTTTGGGCGGCGCTGTCGAAGGAGCCTTGGCGAGTTGCTGCAGTGCATCTTGTAGATGGTACACACACTGCTGCCCCTGTGCGTCGGTGGTGGAGGGAGTGAATGTTTGTGGATGGGGTGCCCATCAAGCAGGGTTGCTTTGTCCTGGATGGTGTCGAGCTTCTTGAGTGTTGTGGGAGCTGCACTCATCCGGGCAAGTGGGGAGTGTCCCATCACACTCCTGACTTGTGCCTTGTAGATGGTGGACAGGCTTTGGGGGAGTCAGGAGGTGAGTTACTCTCTGCAGGATTCCCAGCCTCTGACCTGCTCCAGGTAAGAGCCGGACACTGACCCTCTCCAACTAGAGAGACTCCAACCAGCGCCCCCTGATGTTCAACAGCAGCATTGTCACTGACCCCCCCCCTCACAGAGACCCCCCCTCACTGACCGCCCCCTCACTGACCCCCCCTCACAGACCCCCCTCTCACTGAGCCCGGGGTCTCCCCAGGGAACCTGCACTGACCCCGGGGGTCTCTCTGGGGGAATCTGCGCTGACCCCGGGGGTCTCTCCGGGGGAATCTGCGCTGACCCCGGGGGTCTCTCCGGGGGAATCTGCGCTGACCCCGGGGGTCTCTCCGGGAGAATCTGCGCTGACCCCGGGGGTCTCTCCGGGGGAATCTGCGCTGACCCCGGGGGTCTCTCCGGGGGAATCTGCGCTGACCCCGGGGGTCTCTCCGGGGGAATCTGCGCTGACCCCGGGGGTCTCTCCGGGGGAATCTGCGCTGACCCCGGGGGTCTCTCCGGGGGAATCTGCGCTGACCCCGGGGGTCTCTCCGGGGGAATCTGCGCTGACCCCGGGGGTCTCTCTGGGGGAATCTGCGCTGACCCCGGGGGTCTCTCCGGGGGAATCTGCGCTGACCCCGGGGGTCTCTCCGGGGGAATCTGCGCTGACCCCGGGGGTCTCTCCGGGAGAATCTGCGCTGACCCCGGGGGTCTCTCCGGGGGAATCTGCGCTGACCCCGGGGGTCTCTCCGGGGGAATCTGCGCTGACCCCGGGGGTCTCTCCGGGGGAATCTGCGCTGACCCCGGGGGTCTCTCCGGGGGAATCTGCGCTGACCCCGGGGGTCTCTGTCCCTGTCCACCAGCCTGTGAATGATGTTTGCACTTGGACCCCGGAACCTCTCTGCTCCCTCCACAGTTCCAGCTTCTCCTGGTCTGGTCAGTGCTCTGACCCACCTCGCTGACCGGATCACAGCATCTCTGCGGCACAGGAGGAGGTCATTCAGCCCATCGAGGCTGCACTGGCCGCCTGGAAGAGAATTCCTCCTAGCCCCGGCCCTCCCCTGCCTGTAGATGGCTTCACCCCTCTCCACATTGAATCACAGAATCTCACAGGGCAGAAGACGCCCTTCGGTCCATCGAGTCTGCACCAACCCATGAGAAACCACCTGACCTACCTCCCTAACCCCCATTGACCAGCCCCATAGCCTTGAATGTTGATGAGGTGCCAAGTGCTCATCCAGGTACTTTTTAAAGGATGTGAGGCTAACCCACCTCCACCACCCTCCCAGGCAGCGCATTCCAGACCCTCACCACCCTCTGGGTAAAAAAGCTTTTCCTCACATCCTCCCCTTTAAACCTCCTGCCCCTCTCACCTTGAACTTATGCCCCCCTCGTGACTGACCCTTCAACTAAGCTGCTCCCTATCCACCCCTGTCCATGCCCCTCATAATCTTGTACACCTCGATCAGGGTCACCCCCTCAGTCTTCTCTGCTCCAACGAAAACAACCCAAGTCTATCCAAACCTCTCTTCGTAACTTCAATGTTTTATCCCAGGTACAACATCCTGGTGAATCTCCTCTGCACCCCCTCCAGTGCCATCAACATCCTTCCTAATAATGTGGCGACCAGAACTGCACACAGTACTCCAGCTGTGGCCTCACCGAGGGTCTATACAACTCCAACATGACCTCCCTACTTTTGTAATCTATGCCTCGATTGATAAAGGCAAGTGTCCCATATGCCTTTTTCACCACCCCCACTAACATGCCCCTCCGCCTTCAGAGATCGATGGACACACACACGCCAAGTTCCCTCTGTTCCTCAGAACTTCCTAGTGTCCAGGCCGTTCATTGAATACTTCCTTGTCAAATTACTCCTTCCAAAGTCTATCACCGCACACTTTTCAGGGTTAAATTCCATCGGCCGCTTATCTGCCCTTTTGACCATCCCCGTCTATATATTCCTGTAACCCAAGACATTCAATCTCACTGTTAACCACCCGGCCAATTCCCCCCCACCTCACTTAATCTGTCAACGTCTGTTTTCCAGTTTCAGTTCCCGGTCAGCATCGGGGGAAACCAGCCCTGAACGCAGACAGACCTGTTCTATATTCCTCTTTAACAATAACCTCGGGGGGGTGGTGGTGGGGGCAGATCTCAGAGCAACAGCGGTGAGAATCGCAGGATGGTTAGAAGCAGAGGAGGAGGAACAGGCCACTCTGCCCGTTTCAGCTCCTGCTGGCTTGCTGCGGGACCAATCCCGTCAGCCCCCTTGCTCCCCCTGCCTTGTAGCCTTGCAAGTTCCTGCCTCTGCAGACACTCCTCCGGTCCCCCTCCGTAGGCCCCAGGGTGCCTGCACCTCTCTCTCAGGCAGTGCCTTCCGGGTCCTGACCAGTTTCTCCTCGCGTTGCTTTTGACTCTTCTGCCGATCACTTTAAACCACCCCACCGTGTCCCTCTGGTTCCCGATCCTGGGAGCAGTTTCTGACCAGCTACCGCAGGTTTTGAACACTTCCTTCAGATCTCCTCCCCACCTTCTCTCTCAGGAGAACGATCCCAGTTTCCGTAATCTAGAGGGGAGGGCGATGGTGCAGTGGTATCGGCACTGGGCTAGTTAACCTAGTTAACCTAGTTAACCCAGGGTAATGTCCGGGGGGAACCCGGGTTCAATCCCACCCCAGCAGATGTTGGAATTTGAATTCAATAAAAACCTGGAATTAAAAGTCTAATGAAGACAGTGTAACCATTGTCATTAAAACCCATCAGGTGCACTAAGCCCCTTTGGGGAAGGAAATCGGCCACCCTTACCCCGGTCTGGTCTCATGTGTGTAAAATTAAAGTGCATGGGATTGGGGGTAGTGTATTGAGATGGATAGAAAACTGGTTGGCAGACAGGAAACAAAGAGTAGGAATAAACGGGTCTCTTTCCGATTGACAGGCAGTGTCTAGTGGGGTACTGCAGGGATCGGTGCTGGGACCCCAGCTATTCACAATATATATTAACGATTTAGATGAGGGAGCTAAATGCAATATCTCCAAATTTGCAGATGACACAAAGCTGGGTGGGAGGGTGAGCTGTGAGGAGGATGCAGAGATGCTTCAGTGTGATTTGGACAAGCTGAGTGAGTGGGCAAATGCATGGCAGATGCAGTATAATGTGGATAAATGTGAGGTTATCCACCTTGGTAGCAAAAACAGGAAGGCAGATTATTATCTGAATGGCTATAAATTGAGAGAGGGGAATGTACAACGAGACCTGGGTGTCCTCGTACACCAGTCACTGAAGGTAAGCATGTAGGTGCAGCAGGCGGTAAAGAAGGCAAATGGTATGTTGGCCTTCATAGCCAGAGGATTCGAGTACAGGAACAGGGATATCTTGCTGCAATTGTACAGGGGCCTTGGTGAGACCACACCTGGAATATTGTGTGCAGTTTTGGTCTCCTTATCTGAGGAGGGATGTTCTTGCTATAGAGGGAGTGCAGCGAAGGTTTACCAGACTGATTCCCGGGATGGCGGGACTGACATATGAGGAGAGATTGAGTCGGTTAGGATTATATTCGCTGGAGTTCAGAAGAATGAGGGAGGGGAATCTCATAGAAACCTATAAAATTCTAACAGGACTAGACAGGGTAGATGCAGGAAGGATGTTCCCGATGGTGGGGGGAGTCCAGAACCAGGGGTCACAGTCTGAGGCTACGGGGTAGACCATTTAGGACTGAGATGAGGAGAAATGTCTTCACCCAGAGAGTGGTGAGCCTGTGGAATTCGTTTCAGCAAGGTTCCCTCTCCCTTCTGTATTCTGGGCCTTCAGGAATCTCAAGGGCCGCTCTGCCTTTTGGACTGTGTTTTCTAGAGGCCACATCCGCCCGATCGATTTCTCTATCTCTCCCACCTCTGTCTCCCGCCTCCCAATTCACCAACGCAAAGTCTGAAAGCATTGCTCCCCATTTGTGAACCTGGTTGGGGTTTTTTTTTCCCCCCCACTGAGACTAGCTTTTTATTCTGTAATGATTGAATAGGCTTGAATTTAAATCCTTGGAGCTGACGTGGTGGGGGTGGGGTATGGGTGGGAGCGAGTGGTTACTCATTGAGTAACAACACTCCCGTTCCTGTCAATCCTACCCACAGCGTTTCCCTGCCTCTCGCTCTATCTCCATTTGCTCCGGTATTGTCCTTCAGTATGATTACTATCCCCCCCCCATCACATCTTCCTGTTCCACCCACCCCTAACCTTCGAACTGGGAATATGGATCTCCACATGCATGTCAGGCTTGGAGCAGGGTCCCTGTCGTGGCTACTGTTCTGTAGCCTTTAGGTGGAACCCATCTTCCTCATATGTTTATTTTCACGCTCTCTGCTGGATTAATTTGTGTGGAGAATCCTGATTCAGTTCATCGCCCCTCTGGGAGAGAGAGAGAGAGACAGAGAGAGAGAGATGGGAAAGATTCAGAGAGAGGGGTAGTTGGGATAGAGAGAGAGGGAGAGATGTTGGGATGGAGAGACACCCAGACAGACACAGACACCCAGACAGACACACACAGACAGACAGACACGTACACACACCCAGTCAGACACAGACACACACGCCCAGACAAACACAGACACACACACTCAGACAGACACAGGCAGACACACCCAGACACAGTCATACACAGCCAGATGGACACAGGCACACACAGACAGACAGACACAGACACACACAGCCTGACAGACACAGACACACACACACCCAGGCAGACACAGACATACATACTCAGACAGACACAGACACACACAGACAGACAGACACTCCAGACAGACACAGACATAGACACCCAGAGAGACACAGACACACACAGCCAGACAGACACAGATACACACACCCAGATGGACACAGACACTCAGCCAGACAGACACAAACACACACAGCCAGACAGACATACACACCCAGACTGACACAAAAACACACAACCAGACAGACAAAGACACACATCCAGACAGACACACACAGCTAGACAGACACATACACCCAGACAGACACTGACACATACACCCAGACAGACACCGACACATACACCCAGGTGGATAGAGACACACACACACCGAGATGGACACAGACACACACCCAGACAGACACAGGCACACACAGGCAGACACACACACACCCAGATGGACACAGACACACACTCAGATAGATACAGACATACACCCAGATGGACATAGACACACACTCAGACAGACACACAGAGACAGACACAGACACGCACAGCCAGGCGGACACAGACACACACTCATACAGACACACACATGCAAACAGACAGACACACACAGACAGACACACACAGACAGACATAGACACACACTCAGACAGACACAGGCACACACACACACACAGACACACACTTGGACAGACACATACACAGCCAGACCAACACAGAGACACACTCAGACGGACACAGACACATACACCCAGACGGACACAGACACACACAACCAGATGGATACAGACACACACAACCAGATGGATACAGACACACACAGGCAGACACACACACTCAGACAGACACACACTCAGATTGACACAGACATACACCCAGATGGACACAGACACACACTCAGGCAGACACACAGAGACAGACACAGACACGCACAGCCAGGCGGACACAGACACACACTCATACAGACACACACATGCAAACAGACAGACACACACGGACAGACACACATAGACAGACATAGACACACACTCAGACAGACACAGGCACACACACACACACAGACACACACTTGGACAGACACATACACAGCCAGACCAACACAGAGACACACTCAGACGGACACAGACACATACACCCAGACGGACACAGACACACACAACCAGATGGATACAGACACACACCCAGACAGACACAGACACACACAGGCAGACACACACACTCAGACAGACACACACTCAGATAGACACAGACATACACCCAGATGGACACAGACACACACTCAGGCAGACACACAGAGACAGACACAGACACGCACAGCCAGGCGGACACAGACACACACTCATACAGACACACACATGCAAACAGACAGACATACACAGACAGACAGACGCACACAGACACACACTCAGACAGACACAGGCACACACACACACACACTCGGACAGACACACAGAGACAGACACAGACACACACAGCCAGACTGACACAGACACACACTCAGACAGACACACACAGACAGACAGACACAGACATAACCACTCAGACAGACACTGGCACAGACCCAAAAACACACATACCCAGATGGACGCAGACATACACACAGATGGACACAGACACACACTCAGACAGACACACAGAGACAGACACAGACACACACAGCCAGACAAACACAGACACACACTCATACAGACACACACATGCAAACAGACAGACATACACAGACAGACACACACAGACAGACATAGACACACACTCAGACAGACACAGGCACACACAACCAGAGAGACACAAAAGCACACAATTAGACAGACACAGACACACACCCAGACAGACACACACAGCTAGACAGACACATACACCCAAACAGACACCGACACATACACCCAAATGGACACAGACACACACAACCAGATGGACACAGACACACACCCAGACAGATACAGACACACACAGGCAGACACAAGCACACACTCAGACAGACACAGACACACACTCAGATAGACACAGACATACACCCAGATGGACACAGACACACAGCCAGACGGACACAGACACACACTCATACAACACACACATGCAAACAGACAGACATACACAGACAGACACAGGCAGACACACACACAGACAGACACAGACACACACTCAGACAGACACAGGCACACACACACACACACACACACACTCGGACAGACTCACACACAACCAGACCGACACAGGCACACACACACACACACTCGGACAGACACACACACAGCCAGACCGACACAGGCACACACTCAGACACAGACAGACAGACAGACACAGACACACACACAGACACAGACACACTTAGACAGCCACAGACATACACAGCCAGACTGACACAGACACACACACACACACACACACAGTCAGACACAGACACGCACACCCAGATGGACACAGACATACACACCCAGACAGACACAGACATAACCACTCAGACAGACACTGGCACAGACCCAAATGGACACAGACACACATACTCAGATGGACGCAGACACAGACCAAGGCTGACACAGACACACACACCCAGATGGACACAGACACACACTCAGACAGACACAGACACACACCCAGATAGACACATGCACCCAGACAAATTCACACACACCCAGACAGACACACACACACCCCAGACAGACACGGACACACACTCAGATAGACACAGACATACACCCAGACAGACACAGACACACATCCAGACGGACACAGACACACACACTCAGACAGATACACACAGCCAGACAGACAGACACACACCCAGACGGACACAGACACACCCACCCAGGTGGACACAGACACACACCCAGACAGGTGACAGACGCACACTCAAACAGACACGGGCCCACGCCCAGACGGACACCGAGACAGGCCCAAACGGACACAGAAAAACCCGGTAGACGGGACGATCCTAGCCACCCCAGCACCAATCCCCAAAAACCCCGCCTCGGGCAGACCACCCCAATACCCCCGGTAAATCTTCAGCTGGTGGAGAGGACGTGGATCTGTCCCTCTGGAGGTCGAACGTCTGGCCTGTCCCCAGCTGCAGCTGAGGGAGCTGGGCCAGGGATTGGAAAAGCAGACAGATCCGGCCGGCCGTCAGACAGAGACAGAGCTGGCATGGGGAGGGAGACGAACACTGGGATTCCTCCCCCACACGACTGCAAGGGGGCACGTGTTCAATCTGCTTTCGATCCACGGCCCAGGGTCTCTGTGGTGCCAGGGGGAAGCAGAACATGGCTTCCTGTTCAGTGAAAGGCGAGGGCAGAGTGTTAGCGGTTGAATGCCCACTCAGCTGGGCGTAGCGGCTAAACTCAGAGCCCCCGCGCCGAAATACCAACAGCGAATGCAGCATCTACACTCCGGCAGGGTGAGAAAGAGTCAAACAGAGACAGGGGACACAGTCTGCAGCGAGAGAGAGAGAGAGAGGGAATGTGTTACGGTGAGGGGTGTGGGGTATATCAGAGTGTTACAGTGAGGGGTGTGGGGTATATCAGAGTGTTACAGTGAGGGGTGTGGGGTATATCAGAGTGTTACAGTGAGGGGTGTGGGATATATCAGAGTGTTACAGTGAGGGGTGTGGGATATATCAGAGTGTTACAGTGAGGGGTGTGGGGTATATCAGAGTGTTACAGTGAGGGGTGTGGGGTATATCAGAGTGTTACAGTGAGGGGTGTGGGGTATATCAGAGTGTTACAGTGAGGGGTGTGGGGTATATCAGAGTGTTACAGTGAGGGGTGTGGGATATATCAGAGTGTTACAGTGAGGGGTGTGGGATATATCAGAGTGTTACAGTGAGGGGTGTGGGGTATATCAGAGTGTTACAGTGAGGGGTGTGGGGTATATCAGAGTGTTACAGTGAGGGGTGTGGGGTATATCAGAGTGTTACAGTGAGGGGTGTGGGGTATATCAGAGTGTTACAGTGAGGGGTGTGGGGTATATCAGAGTGTTACAGTGAGGGGTGTGGGGTATATCAGAGTGTTACAGTGAGGGGTGTGGGGTATATCAGAGTGTGACAGTGAGGGGTGTGGGGTATATCAGAGTGTTACAGTGAGGGGTGTGGGGTATATCAGAGTGTTACAGTGAGGGGTGTGGGATATATCAGAGTGTTACAGTGAGGGGTGTGGGTTATATCAGAGTGTTACAGTGAGGGGTGTGGGGTATATCAGAGTGTTACAGTGAGGGGTGTGGGGTATATCAGAGTGTTACAGTGAGGGGTGTGGGGTATATCAGAGTGTTACAGTGAGGGGTGTGGGATATATCAGAGTGTTACAGTGAGGGGTGTGGGGTATATCAAAGTGTTACAGTGAGGGGTGTGGGATATATCAGAGTGTTACAGTGAGGGGTGTGGGATATATCAGAGTGTTACAGTGAGGGGTGTGGGGTATATCAGAGTGTTACAGTGAGGGGTGTGGGGTATATCAGAGTGTTACAGTGAGGGGTGTGGGGTATATCAGAGTGTTACAGTGAGGGGTGTGGGATATATCAGGGTGTTACAGTGAGGGGTGTGGGGTATATCAGAGTGTTACAGTGAGGGGTGTGGGATATATCAGAGTGTTACAGTGAGGGGTGTGGGATATATCAGAGTGTTACAGTGAGGGGTGTGGGGTATATCAGAGTGTTACAGTGAGGGGTGTGGGGTATATCAGAGTGTTACAGTGAGGGGTGTGGGGTATATCAGAGTGTTACAGTGAGGGGTGTGGGATATATCAGGGTGTTACAGTGAGGGGTGTGGGGTATATCAGGGTATTACAGTGAGGGGTGTGGGGTATATCAGAGTGTTACAGTGAGGGGTGTGGGATATATCAGAGTGTTACAGTGAGTGGTGTGGGATATATCAGAGTGTTACAGTGAAGGATGTGGGGTATATCAGAGTGTTACAGTGAGGGGTGTGGGGTATATCAGAGTGTTACAGTGAGGGGTGTGGGATATATCAGTGTGTTACAGTGAGGGGTGTGGGGTATATCAGAGTGTTACAGTGAGGGGTGTGGGATATATCGGAGTGTTACAGTGAGGGGTGTGGGATATATCGGACTGTTACAGTGAGGGGTGTGGGATATATCAGAGTGTTACAGTGAGGGGTGTGGGGTATATCAGAGTGTTACAGTGAAGGGTGTGGGATATATCAGAGTGTTACAGTGAGGGGTGTGGGATATATGAGAGTTTTACAGTGAGAGGTGTGGGGTATATCAGAGTGTTACAGTGAAGGATGTGGGGTATATCAGAGTGTTACAGTGAGGGGTGTGGGGTATATCAGAGTGTTACAGTGAGGGGTGTGGGATATATCAGTGTGTTACAGTGAGGGGTGTGGGGTATATCAGAGTGTTACAGTGAGGGGTGTGGGATATATCGGAGTGTTACAGTGAGGGGTGTGGGATATATCGGACTGTTACAGTGAGGGGTGTGGGATATATCAGAGTGTTACAGTGAGGGGTGTGGGGTATATCAGAGTGTTACAGTGAAGGGTGTGGGATATATCAGAGTGTTACAGTGAGGGGTGTGGGATATATGAGAGTTTTACAGTGAGAGGTGTGGGGTATATCAGAGTGTTACAGTGAGGGGTGTGGGGTATATCAGAGTGTTACAGTGAGGGGTGTGGGGTATATCAGTGTGTGACAGTGAGGGGTGTGGGGTATATCAGAGTGTTACAGTGAGGGGTGCGGGGTATATCAGAGTGTTACAGTGAGGGGTGTGGGATATATCGGAGTGTTACAGTGAGGGGTGTGGGTTATATCAGAGTGTTACAGTGAGGGGTGTGGGGTATATCAGAGTGTTACAGTGAGGGGTGTGGGGTATATCAGAGTGTTACAGTGAGGGGTGTGGGGTATATCAGAGTGTTACAGTGAGGGGTGTGGGATATATCAGAGTGTTACAGTGAGGGGTGTGGGGTATATCAGAGTGTTACAGTGAGGGGTGTGGGATATATCAGAGTGTTACAGTGAGGGGTGTGGGATATATCAGAGTGTTACAGTGAGGGGTGTGGGGTATATCAGAGTGTTACAGTGAGGGGTGTGGGGTATATCAGAGTGTTACAGTGAGGGGTGTGGGGTATATCAGAGTGTTACAGTGAGGGGTGTGGGATATATCAGAGTGTTACAGTGAGTGGTGTGGGATATATCAGAGTGTTACAGTGAAGGATGTGGGGTATATCAGAGTGTTACAGTGAGGGGTGTGGGGTATATGAGAGTGTTACAGTGAGGGGTGTGGGATATATCAGTGTGTTACAGTGAGGGGTGTGGGGTATATCAGAGTGTTACAGTGAGGGGTGTGGGGTATATCAGAGTGTTACAGTGAGGGGTGTGGGGTATATCAGAGTGTTACAGTGAGGGGTGTGGGGTATATCAGAGTGTTACAGTGAGGGGTGTGGGATATATCAGAGTGCCACAGTGAGGGGTGTGGGATATATCAGAGTGTTACAGTGAGGGGTGTGGGATATATCAGAGTGTTACAGTGAGGGGTGTGGGGTATATCAGAGTGTTACAGTGAGGGGTGTGGGGTATATCAGAGTGTTACAGTGAGGGGTGTGGGGTATATCAGAGTGTTACAGTGAGGGGTGTGGGATATATCAGAGTGTTACAGTGAGGGGTGTGGGATATATCAGAGTGTTACAGTGAGGGGTGTGGGGTATATCAGAGTGTTACAGTGAGGGGTGTGGGGTATATCAGCGTGTTACAGTGAGGGGTGTGGGGTATATCAGAGTGTTACAGTGAGGGGTGTGGGGTATATCAGAGTGTTACAGTGAGGGGTGTGGGGTATATCAGAGTGTTACAGTGAGGGGTGTGGGATATATCAGAGTGTTAGAGTGAGGGGTGTGGGATATATCAGAGTGTTACAGTGAGGGGTGTGGGGTATATCAGAGTGTTACAGTGAGGGGTGTGGGGTATATCAGAGTGTTACAGTGAGGGGTGTAGGGTATATCAGAGTGTTACAGTGAGGGGTGTGGGGTATATCAGAGTGTTACAGTGAGGGGTGTGGGGTATATCAGAGTGTTACAGTGAGGGGTGTGGGTTATATCAGAGTGTTACAGTGAGGGGTGTGGGGTATATCAGAGTGTTACAGTGAGGGGTGTGGGGTATATCAGAGTGTTACAGTGAGGGGTGTGGGGTATATCAGAGTGTTACAGTGAGGGGTGTGGGGTATATCAGAGTGTTACAGTGAGGGGTGTGGGGTATATCAGAGTGTTACAGTGAGGGGTGTGGGATATATCAGAGTGTTACAGTGAGGGGTGTGGGATATATCAGAGTGTTACAGTGAGGGGTGTGGGGTATATCAGAGTGTTACAGTGAGGGGTGTGGGGTATATCAGAGTGTTACAGTGAGGGGTGTGGGGTATATCAGAGTGTTAAAGTGAGGGGTGTGGGATATATCAGAGTGTTACAGTGAGGAGTGTGGGGTATATCAGGGTGTTACAGTGAGGGGTGTGGGGTATATCAGAGTGTTACAGTGAGGGGTGTGGGATATATCAGAGTGTTACAGTGAGTGGTGTGGGATATATCAGAGTGTTACAGTGAAGGATGTGGGGTATATCAGAGTGTCACAGTGAGGGGTGTGGGGTATATCAGAGTGTTACAGTGAGGGGTGTGGGATATATCAGTGTGTTACAGTGAGGGGTGTGGGGTATATCAGAGTGTTACAGTGAGGGGTGTGGGATATATCGGAGTGTTACAGTGAGGGGTGTGGGATATATCGGAGTGTTACAGTGAGGGGTGTGGGATATATCAGAGTGTTACAGTGAGGGGTGTGGGGTATATCAGAGTGTTACAGTGAAGGGTGTGGGATATATCAGAGTGTTACAGTGAGGGGTGTGGGATATATGAGAGTTTTACAGTGAGAGGTGTGGGGTATATCAGAGTGTTACAGTGAGGGGTGTGGGGTATATCAGAGTGTTACAGTGAGGGGTGTGGTGTATATCAGATTGTTACAGTGAGGGGTGTGGGGTATATCAGAGTGTTACAGTGAGGGGTGTGGGATATATCAGAGTGTTACAGTGAGGGGTGTGGGGTATATCAGAGTATTACAGTGAGGGGTGTGGGGTATATCAGAGTGTTACAGTGAGGGGTGTGGGATATATCAGAGTGTTACAGTGAGGGGTGTGGGGTATATCAGAGTATTACAGTGAGGGGTGCGGGGTATATCAGTGTTACAGTGAGGGGTGTGGGATATATCAGAGTGTTACAGTGAGGGGTGTGGGGTATATCAGTGTTACAGTGAGGGGTGTGGGTTATATCAGAGTGTTACAGTGAGGGGTGTGGGATATATCAGAGTGTTACAGTGAGGGGTGTGGGGTATATCAGTGTTACAGTGAGGGGTGTGGGTTATATCAGAGTGTTACAGTGAGGGGTGTGGGATATATCAGAGTGTTACAGTGAAGGGTGTGGGGTATATCAGTGTTACAGTGAGGGGTGTGGGGTATATCAGAGTGTTACAGTGAGGGGTGTGGGGTGTATAAGAGTGTTACAGTGAGGGGTGTGGGGTATATCAGAGTGTTACAGTGAGGGGTGTGGGGTGTATCAGAGTGTTACAGTGAGGGGTGTGGGGTATATCAGAGTGTTACAGTGAGGGGTGTGGGGTGTATCAGAGTGTTACAATGAGGGGTGTGGGATATATCAGAGTGTTACAGTGAGGGGTGTGGGGCATATCAGGGTGTTACAGTGAGGGGTGTGGGGTATATCAGTGTGTTACAGTGAGGGGTGTGGGATATATCAGTGTTACAGTGAGGGGTGTGGGATATATCAGAGTGTTACAGTGAGGGGTGTGGGATATATCACAGTGTTACAGTGAGGGGTGTGGGATATATCAGAGTGTTACAGTGAGGGGTGTGGTGTATATCAGAGTGTTACAGTGAGGGGTGTGGGGTATATCAGAGTGTTACAGTGAGGGGTGTGGGGTATATCAGAGTGTTACAGTGAGGGGTGTGCGATATATCAGAGTGTTACAGTGAGGGGTGTGGGGTATATCAGAGTGTTACAGTGAGGGGTGTGGGGTATATCGGAGTGTCACAGTGAGGAGTGTGGGGTATATCAGAGTGTTACAGTGAGGGGTGTGGGATATATCAGAGTGTTACAGTGAGGGGTGTGGGGTATATCAGAGTGTTACAGTGAGGGGTGTGGGGTGTATAAGAGTGTTACAGTGAGGGGTGTGGGATATATCAGAGTGTTACAGTGAGGGGTGTGGGGTATATCAGAGTGTTACAGTGAGGGGTGTGGGGTGTATCAGAGTGTTACAAGTGAGGGGTGTGGGGTGTATCAGAGTGTTACAGTGAGGGGTGTGGGATATATCAGAGTGTTACAGTGAGGGGTGTGGGGTATATCAGGGTGTTACAGTGAGGGGTGTGGCGTATATCAGTGTGTTACAGTGAGGGGTGTGGGATATATCAGTGTTACAGTGAGGGGTGTGGGATATATCAGAGTGTTACAGTGAGGGGTGTGGGATATATCACAGTGTTACAGTGAGGGGTGTGGGATATATCAGAGTGTTACAGTGAGGGGTGTGGGGTATATCAGAGTGTTACAGTGAGGGGTGTGGGATATATCAGAGTGTTACAGTGAGGGGTGTGGTGTATATCAGAGTGTTACAGTGAGGGGTGTGGGGTATATCAGAGTGTTACAGTGAGGGGTGTGGGGTATATCAGAGTGTTACAGTGAGGGGTGTGGGGTATATCAGAGTGTTACAGTGAGGGGTGTGCGATATATCAGAGTGTTACAGTGAGGGGTGTGGGGTATATCAGAGTGTTACAGTGAGGGGTGTGGGGTATATCAGAGTGTTACAGTGAGGGGTGTGGGGTATATCAGAGTGTTACAGTGAGGGGTGTGGGATATATCAGAGTGTTACAGTGAGGGGTGTGGGGTATATCAGAGTGTTACAGTGAGGGGTGTGGGGTATATCAGAGTGTTACAGTGAGGGGTGTGGGGTATATCAGAGTGTTACAGTGAGGGGTGTGGGGTATATCAGCGTGTTACAGTGAGGGGTGTGGGGTATATCAGAGTGTTACAGTGAGGGGTGTGGGGTATATCAGAGTGTTACAGTGAGGGGTGTGGGGTATATCAGAGTGTTACAGTGAGGGGTGTGGGATATATCAGAGTGTTAGAGTGAGGGGTGTGGGATATATCAGAGTGTTACAGTGAGGGGTGTGGGGTATATCAGAGTGTTACAGTGAGGGGTGTGGGGTATATCAGAGTGTTACAGTGAGGGGTGTAGGGTATATCAGAGTGTTACAGTGAGGGGTGTGGGGTATATCAGAGTGTTACAGTGAGGGGTGTGGGGTATATCAGAGTGTTACAGTGAGGGGTGTGGGTTATATCAGAGTGTTACAGTGAGGGGTGTGGGGTATATCAGAGTGTTACAGTGAGGGGTGTGGGGTATATCAGAGTGTTACAGTGAGGGGTGTGGGGTATATCAGAGTGTTACAGTGAGGGGTGTAGGGTATATCAGAGTGTTACAGTGAGGGGTGTGGGGTATATCAGAGTGTTACAGTGAGGGGTGTGGGGTATATCAGAGTGTTACAGTGAGGGGTGTGGGTTATATCAGAGTGTTACAGTGAGGGGTGTGGGGTATATCAGAGTGTTACAGTGAGGGGTGTGGGGTATATCAGAGTGTTACAGTGAGGGGTGTGGGATATATCAGAGTGTTACAGTGAGGAGTGTGGGGTATATCAGGGTGTTACAGTGAGGGGTGTGGGGTATATCAGAGTGTTACAGTGAGGGGTGTGGGATATATCAGAGTGTTACAGTGAGTGGTGTGGGATATATCAGAGTGTTACAGTGAAGGATGTGGGGTATATCAGAGTGTCACAGTGAGGGGTGTGGGGTATATCAGAGTGTTACAGTGAGGGGTGTGGGATATATCAGTGTGTTACAGTGAGGGGTGTGGGGTATATCAGAGTGTTACAGTGAGGGGTGTGGGATATATCGGAGTGTTACAGTGAGGGGTGTGGGATATATCGGAGTGTTACAGTGAGGGGTGTGGGATATATCAGAGTGTTACAGTGAGGGGTGTGGGGTATATCAGAGTGTTACAGTGAAGGGTGTGGGATATATCAGAGTGTTACAGTGAGGGGTGTGGGATATATGAGAGTTTTACAGTGAGAGGTGTGGGGTATATCAGAGTGTTACAGTGAGGGGTGTGGGGTATATCAGAGTGTTACAGTGAGGGGTGTGGTGTATATCAGATTGTTACAGTGAGGGGTGTGGGGTATATCAGAGTGTTACAGTGAGGGGTGTGGGATATATCAGAGTGTTACAGTGAGGGGTGTGGGGTATATCAGAGTATTACAGTGAGGGGTGTGGGGTATATCAGAGTGTTACAGTGAGGGGTGTGGGATATATCAGAGTGTTACAGTGAGGGGTGTGGGGTATATCAGAGTATTACAGTGAGGGGTGCGGGGTATATCAGTGTTACAGTGAGGGGTGTGGGATATATCAGAGTGTTACAGTGAGGGGTGTGGGGTATATCAGTGTTACAGTGAGGGGTGTGGGTTATATCAGAGTGTTACAGTGAGGGGTGTGGGATATATCAGAGTGTTACAGTGAGGGGTGTGGGGTATATCAGTGTTACAGTGAGGGGTGTGGGTTATATCAGAGTGTTACAGTGAGGGGTGTGGGATATATCAGAGTGTTACAGTGAAGGGTGTGGGGTATATCAGTGTTACAGTGAGGGGTGTGGGGTATATCAGAGTGTTACAGTGAGGGGTGTGGGGTGTATAAGACTGTTACAGTGAGGGGTGTGGGGTATATCAGAGTGTTACAGTGAGGGGTGTGGGGTGTATCAGAGTGTTACAGTGAGGGGTGTGGGGTATATCAGAGTGTTACAGTGAGGGGTGTGGGGTGTATCAGAGTGTTACAATGAGGGGTGTGGGATATATCAGAGTGTTACAGTGAGGGGTGTGGGGCATATCAGGGTGTTACAGTGAGGGGTGTGGGGTATATCAGTGTGTTACAGTGAGGGGTGTGGGATATATCAGTGTTACAGTGAGGGGTGTGGGATATATCAGAGTGTTACAGTGAGGGGTGTGGGATATATCACAGTGTTACAGTGAGGGGTGTGGGATATATCAGAGTGTTACAGTGAGGGGTGTGGTGTATATCAGAGTGTTACAGTGAGGGGTGTGGGGTATATCAGAGTGTTACAGTGAGGGGTGTGGGGTATATCAGAGTGTTACAGTGAGGGGTGTGCGATATATCAGAGTGTTACAGTGAGGGGTGTGGGGTATATCAGAGTGTTACAGTGAGGGGTGTGGGGTATATCGGAGTGTCACAGTGAGGAGTGTGGGGTATATCAGAGTGTTACAGTGAGGGGTGTGGGATATATCAGAGTGTTACAGTGAGGGGTGTGGGGTATATCAGAGTGTTACAGTGAGGGGTGTGGGGTGTATAAGAGTGTTACAGTGAGGGGTGTGGGATATATCAGAGTGTTACAGTGAGGGGTGTGGGGTATATCAGAGTGTTACAGTGAGGGGTGTGGGGTGTATCAGAGTGTTACAAGTGAGGGGTGTGGGGTGTATCAGAGTGTTACAGTGAGGGGTGTGGGATATATCAGAGTGTTACAGTGAGGGGTGTGGGGTATATCAGGGTGTTACAGTGAGGGGTGTGGCGTATATCAGTGTGTTACAGTGAGGGGTGTGGGATATATCAGTGTTACAGTGAGGGGTGTGGGATATATCAGAGTGTTACAGTGAGGGGTGTGGGATATATCACAGTGTTACAGTGAGGGGTGTGGGATATATCAGAGTGTTACAGTGAGGGGTGTGGGGTATATCAGAGTGTTACAGTGAGGGGTGTGGGATATATCAGAGTGTTACAGTGAGGGGTGTGGTGTATATCAGAGTGTTACAGTGAGGGGTGTGGGGTATATCAGAGTGTTACAGTGAGGGGTGTGGGGTATATCAGAGTGTTACAGTGAGGGGTGTGCGATATATCAGAGTGTTACAGTGAGGGGTGTGGGGTATATCAGAGTGTTACAGTGAGGGGTGTGGGGTATATCGGAGTGTCACAGTGAGGAGTGTGGGGTATATCAGAGTGTTACAGTGAGGAGTGTGGGGTATATCAGAGTGTTACAGTGAGGGGTGTGGGATATATCAGAGTGTTACAGTGAGGAGTGTGGGGTTTATCAGAGTGTTACAGTGAGGGATGTGGTGTATATCAGATTGCTACAGTGAGGGGTGTGGGATATATCAGAGTGTTACAGTGAGGGGTTTTCGGTATATCAGAGTGTTACAGTGAGGAGTGTGGGGTATATCAGAGTGTTACAGTGAGGAGTGTGGGGTTTATCAGAGTGTTACAGTGAGGAGTGTGGGGTTTATCAGAGTGTTACAGTGAGGGGTTTTCGGTATATCAGAGTGTTACAGTGAGGAGTGTGGGGTATATCAGAGTGTTACAGTGAGGAGTGTGGGGTTTATCAGAGTGTTACAGTGAGGAGTGTGGGGTTTATCAGAGTGTTACAGTGAGGAGTGTGGGGTTTATCAGAGTGTTACAGTGAGGGGTGTGGGATATATCAGAGTGTTACAGTGAGGGGTGTGGGGTATATCAGAGTGTTACAGTGAGGGGTGTGGGGTATATCAGAGTGTTACAGTGAGGGGTGTGGTGTATATCAGATTGTTACAGTGAGGGGTGTGGGGTTTATCAGAGTGTTACAGTGAGGGGTGTGGGGTATATCAGAGTGTTACAGTGAGGGGTGTGGGATATATCAGAGTGTTACAGTGAGGAGTGTGGGGTATATCAGGGTGTTACAGTGAGGGGTGTGGGGTATATCAGAGTGTTACAGTGAGGCGTGTGGGATATATCAGAGTGTTACAGTGAGTGGTGTGGGATATATCAGAGTGTTACAGTGAAGGATGTGGGGTATATCAGAGTGTCACAGTGAGGGGTGTGGGGTATATCAGAGTGTTACAGTGAGGGGTGTGGGATATATCAGTGTGTTACAGTGAGGGGTGTGGGGTATATCAGAGTGTTACAGTGAGGGGTGTGGGATATATTGGAGTGTTACAGTGAGGGGTGTGGGATATATCGGAGTGTTACAGTGAGGGGTGTGGGATATATCAGAGTGTTACAGTGAGGGGTGTGGGGTATATCAGAGTGTTACAGTGAAGGGTGTGGGATATATCAGAGTGTTACAGTGAGGGGTGTGGGATATATGAGAGTTTTACAGTGAGAGGTGTGGGGTATATCAGAGTGTTACAGTGAGGGGTGTGGGGTATATCAGAGTGTTACAGTGAGGGGTGTGGTGTATATCAGATTGTTACAGTGAGGGGTGTGGGGTATATCAGAGTGTTACAGTGAGGGGTGTGGGATATATCAGAGTGTTACAGTGAGGGGTGTGGGGTATATCAGAGTATTACAGTGAGGGGTGTGGGGTATATCAGAGTGTTACAGTGAGGGGTGTGGGATATATCAGAGTGTTACAGTGAGGGGTGTGGGGTATATCAGAGTATTACAGTGAGGGGTGCGGGGTATATCAGTGTTACAGTGAGGGGTGTGGGATATATCAGAGTGTTACAGTGAGGGGTGTGGGGTATATCAGTGTTACAGTGAGGGGTGTGGGTTATATCAGAGTGTTACAGTGAGGGGTGTGGGATATCTCAGAGTGTTACAGTGAGGGGTGTGGGGTATATCAGTGTTACAGTGAGGGGTGTGGGTTATATCAGAGTGTTACAGTGAGGGGTGTGGGATATATCAGAGTGTTACAGTGAAGGGTGTCGGGTATATCAGTGTTACAGTGAGGGGTGTGGGGTATATCAGAGTGTTACAGTGAGGGGTGTGGGGTGTATAAGAGTGTTACAGTGAGGGGTGTGGGGTATATCAGAGTGTTACAGTGAGGGGTGTGGGGTGTATCAGAGTGTTACAGTGAGGGGTGTGGGGTATATCAGAGTGTTACAGTGAGGGGTGTGGGGTGTATCAGAGTGTTACAATGAGGGGTGTGGGATATATCAGAGTGTTACAGTGAGGGGTGTGGGGCATATCAGGGTGTTACAGTGAGGGGTGTGGTGTACATCAGTGTGTTACAGTGAGGGGTGTGGGATATATCAGTGTTACAGTGAGGGGTGTGGGATATATCAGAGTGTTACAGTGAGGGGTGTGGGATATATCACAGTGTTACAGTGAGGGGTGTGGGATATATCAGAGTGTTACAGTGAGGGGTGTGGTGTATATCAGAGTGTTACAGTGAGGGGTGTGGGGTATATTAGTGTGTTACAGTGAGGGGTGTGGGGTATATCAGAGTGTTACAGTGAGGGGTGTGCGATATATCAGAGTGTTACAGTGAGGGGTGTGGGGTATATCAGAGTGTTACAGTGAGGGGTGTGGGGTATATCAGAGTGTTACAGTGAGGGGTGTGGGATATATCAGAGTGTTACAGTGAGGGGTGTGGGGTATATCAGAGTATTACAGTGAGGGGTGTGGGATATATTTGAGTGTTACAGTGAGGGGTGTGGGATATATCGGAGTGTTACAGTGAGGGGTGTGGGATATATCAGAGTGTTACAGTGAGGGGTGTGGGGTATATCAGAGTGTTACAGTGAAGGGTGTGGGATATATCAGAGTGTTACAGTGAGGGGTGTGGGATATATGAGAGTTTTACAGTGAGAGGTGTGGGGTATATCAGAGTGTTACAGTGAGGGGTGTGGGGTATATCAGAGTGTTACAGTGAGGGGTGTGGTGTATATCAGATTGTTACAGTGAGGGGAGTGGGGTATATCAGAGTGTTACAGTGAGGGGTGTGGGATATATCAGAGTGTTACAGTGAGGGGTGTGGGGTGTATCAGAGTGTTACAGTGAGGGGTGTGGGGTATATCAGAGTGTTACAGTGAGGGGTGTGGGGTGTATCAGAGTGTTACAATGAGGGGTGTGGGATATATCAGAGTGTTACAGTGAGGGGTGTGGGGCATATCAGGGTGTTACAGTGAGGGGTGTGGTGTACATCAGTGTGTTACAGTGAGGGGTGTGGGATATATCAGTGTTACAGTGAGGGGTGTGGGATATATCAGAGTGTTACAGTGAGGGGTGTGGGATATATCACAGTGTTACAGTGAGGGGTGTGGGATATATCAGAGTGTTACAGTGAGGGGTGTGGTGTATATCAGAGTGTTACAGTGAGGGGTGTGGGGTATATTAGAGTGTTACAGTGAGGGGTGTGGGGTATATCAGAGTGTTACAGTGAGGGGTGTGCGATATATCAGAGTGTTACAGTGAGGGGTGTGGCGTATATCAGAGTGTTACAGTGAGGGGTGTGGGGTATATCGGAGTGTCACAGTGAGGAGTGTGGGGTATATCATAGTGTTACAGTGAGGGGTGTGGGATATATCAGAGTGTTACAGTGAAGGGTGTCGGGTATATCAGTGTTACAGTGAGGGGTGTGGGGTATATCAGAGTGTTACAGTGAGGGGTGTGGGGTGTATAAGAGTGTTACAGTGAGGGGTGTGGGGTATATCAGAGTGTTACAGTGAGGGGTGTGGGGTGTATCAGAGTGTTACAGTGAGGGGTGTGGGGTATATCAGAGTGTTACAGTGAGGGGTGTGGGGTGTATCAGAGTGTTACAATGAGGGGTGTGGGATATTTCAGAGTGTTACAGTCAGGGGTGTGGGGCATATCAGGGTGTTACAGTGAGGGGTGTGGGGTATATCAGTGTGTTACAGTGAGGGGTGTGGGATATATCAGTGTTACAGTGAGGGGTGTGGGATATATCAGAGTGTTATAGTGAGGGGTGTGGGATATATCACAGTGTTACAGTGAGGGGTGTGGGATATATCAGAGTGTTACAGTGAGGGGTGTGGGGTATATCAGAGTGTTACAGTGAGGGGTGTGGGATATATCAGAGTGTTACAGTGAGGGGTGTGGTGTATATCAGAGTGTTACAGTGAGGGGTGTGGGGTATATCGGAGTGTCACAGTGAGGAGTGTGGGGTATATCAGAGTGTTACAGTGAGGGGTGTGGGATATATCAGAGTGTTACAGTGAAGGGTGTCGGGTATATCAGTATTACAGTGAGGGGTGTGGGGTATATCAGAGTGTTACAGTGAGGGGTGTGGGGTGTATAAGAGTGTTACAGTGAGGGGTGTGGGGTATATCAGAGTGTTACAGTGAGGGGTGTGGGGTGTATCAGAGTGTTACAGTGAGGGGTGTGGGGTATATCAGAGTGTTACAGTGAGGGGTGTGGGGTGTATCAGAGTGTTACAATGAGGGGTGTGGGATATATCAGAGTGTTACAGTGAGGGGTGTGGGGCATATCAGGGTGTTACAGTGAGGGGTGTGGGGTATATCAGTGTGTTACAGTGAGGGGTGTGGGATATATCAGTGTTACAGTGAGGGGTGTGGGATATATCACAGTGTTACAGTGAGGGGTGTGGGATATATCAGAGTGTTACAGTGAGGGGTGTGGGGTATATCAGAGTGTTACAGTGAGGGGTGTGGGATATATCAGAGTGTTACAGTGAGGGGTGTGGTGTATATCAGAGTGTTTCAGTGAGGGGTGTGGGGTATATCAGAGTGTTACAGTGAGGGGTGTGGGGTATATTAGAGTGTTACAGTGAGGGGTGTGCGATATATCAGAGTGTTACAGTGAGGGGTGTGGGGTATATCAGAGTGTTACAGTGAGGGGTGTGGGGTATATCAGAGTGTTACAGTGAGGGGTGTGGGATATATCAGAGTGTTACAGTGAGGGGTGTGGTGTATATCAGAGTGTTACAGTGAGGGGTGTGGGATATATCAGTGTGTTACAGTGAGGGGTGTGGGGTATATCAGAGTGTTACAGTGAGGGGTGTGGGATATATTGGAGTGTTACAGTGAGGGGTGTGGGATATATCGGAGTGTTACAGTGAGGGGTGTGGGATATATCAGAGTGTTACAGTGAGGGGTGTGGGGTATATCAGAGTGTTACAGTGAAGGGTGTGGGATATATCAGAGTGTTACAGTGAGGGGTGTGGGATATATGAGAGTTTTACAGTGAGAGGTGTGGGGTATATCAGAGTGTTACAGTGAGGGGTGTGGGTTGTATCAGAGTGTTACAGTGAGGGGTGTGGGGTATATCAGAGTGTTACAGTGAAGGGTGTGGGGTATATCAGAGTGTTACAGTGAGGGGTGTGGGGTGTATAAGAGTGTTACAGTGAGGGGTGTGGGGTATATCAGAGTGTTACAGTGAGGGGTGTGGGGTGTATCAGAGTGTTACAGTGAGGGGTGTGGGGTATATCAGAGTGTTACAGTGAGGGGTGTGGGGTGTATCAGAGTGTTACAATGAGGGGTGTGGGATATATCAGAGTGTTACAGTGAGGGGTGTGGGGCATATCAGGGTGTTACAGTGAGGGGTGTGGGGTATATCAGTGTGTTACAGTGAGGGGTGTGGGATATATCAGTGTTACAGTGAGGGGTGTGGGATATATCAGAGTGTTATAGTGAGGGGTGTGGGATATATCACAGTGTTACAGTGAGGGGTGTGGGATATATCAGAGTGTTACAGTGAGGGGTGTGGGGTGTATCAGAGTGTTACAGTGAGGGGTGTGGGATATATCAGAGTGTTACAGTGAGGGGTGTGGTGTATATCAGAGTGTTACAGTGAGGGGTGTGGGGTATATCAGAGTGTTACAGTGAGGGGTGTGGGGTATATCAGAGTGTTACAGTGAGGGGTGTGCGATATATCAGAGTGTTACAGTGAGGGGTGTGGGGTATATCAGAGTGTTACAGTGAGGGGTGTGGGGTATATCAGAGTGTTACAGTGAGGGGTGTGGGATATATCAGAGTGTTACAGTGAGGGGTGTGGTGTATATCAGAGTGTTACAGTGAGAGGTGTGGGATATATCAGTGTGTTACAGTGAGGGGTGTGGGGTATATCAGAGTGTTACAGTGAGGGGTGTGGGATATATTGGAGTGTTACAGTGAGGGGTGTGGGATATATCGGAGTGTTACAGTGAGGGGTGTGGGATATATCAGAGTGTTACAGTGAGGGGTGTGGGGTATATCAGAGTGTTACAGTGAAGGGTGTGGGATATATCCGAGTGTTACAGTGAGGGGTGTGGCGTATATCAGAGTGTTACAGTGAGGGGTGTGGTGTATATCAGATTGTTACAGTGAGGGGTGTGGGATATATCAGAGTGTTACAGTGAGGGGTGTGGGATATATGAGAGTTTTACAGTGAGAGGTGTGGGGTATATCAGAGTGTTACAGTGAGTGGTGTGGGGTATATCAGAGTGTTACAGTGAGGGGTGTGGTGTATATCAGATTGTTACAGTGAGGGGTGTGGGGTATATCAGAGTGTTACAGTGAGGGGTGTGGGATATATCAGAGTGTTACAGTGAGGGGTGTGGGGTATATCAGAGTATTACAGTGAGGGGTGTGGGGTATATCAGAGTGTTACAGTGAGGGGTGTGGGATATATCAGAGTGTTACAGTGAGGGGTGTGGGGTATATCAGAGTATTACAGTGAGGGGTGCGGGGTATATCAGTGTTACAGTGAGGGGTGTGGGATATATCAGAGTGTTACAGTGAGGGGTGTGGGGTATATCAGTGTTACAGTGAGGGGTGTGGGTTATATCAGAGTGTTACAGTGAGGGGTGTGGGATATCTCAGAGTGTTACAGTGAGGGGTGTGGGGTATATCAGTGTTACAGTGAGGGGTGTGGGTTATATCAGAGTGTTACAGTGAGGGGTGTGGGATATATCAGAGTGTTACAGTGAAGGGTGTCGGGTATATCAGTGTTACAGTGAGGGGTGTGGGGTATATCAGAGTGTTACAGTGAGGGGTGTGGGGTGTATAAGAGTGTTACAGTGAGGGGTGTGGGGTATATCAGAGTGTTACAGTGAGGGGTGTGGGGTGTATCAGAGTGTTACAGTGAGGGGTGTGGGGTATATCAGAGTGTTACAGTGAGGGGTGTGGGGTGTATCAGAGTGTTACAATGAGGGGTGTGGGATATATCAGAGTGTTACAGTGAGGGGTGTGGGGCATATCAGGGTGTTACAGTGAGGGGTGTGGGGTATATCAGTGTGTTACAGTGAGGGGTGTGGGATATATCAGTGTTACAGTGAGGGGTGTGGGATATATCAGAGTGTTACAGTGAGGGGTGTGGGATATATCACAGTGTTACAGTGAGGGGTGTGGGATATATCAGAGTGTTACAGTGAGGGGTGTGGTGTATATCAGAGTGTTACAGTGAGGGGTGTGGGGTATATTAGAGTGTTACAGTGAGGGGTGTGGGGTATATCAGAGTGTTACAGTGAGGGGTGTGCGATATATCAGAGTGTTACAGTGAGGGGTGTGGGGTATATCAGAGTGTTACAGTGAGGGGTGTGGGGTATATCAGAGTGTTACAGTGAGGGGTGTGGGGTGTATCAGAGTGTTACAGTGAGGGGTGTGGGGTATATCAGAGTGTTACAGTGAGGGGTGTGGGGTGTATCAGAGTGTTACAGTGAGGGGTGTGGGGTATATCAGAGTGTTACAGTGAGGGGTGTGGGGTGTATCAGAGTGTTACAGTGAGGGGTGTGGGATATATCAGAGTGTTACAGTGAGGGGTGTGGGGTATATCAGGGTGTTACAGTGAGGGGTGTGGGGTATATCAGTGTGTTACAGTGAGGGGTGTGGGATATATCAGTGTTACAGTGAGGGGTGTGGGATATATCAGAGTGTTATAGTGAGGGGTGTGGGATATATCACAGTGTTACAGTGAGGGGTGTGGGATATATCAGAGTGTTACAGTGAGGGGTGTGGGGTATATCAGAGTGTTACAGTGAGGGGTGTGGGATATATCAGAGTGTTACAGTGAGGGGTGTGGTGTATATCAGAGTGTTACAGTGAGGGGTGTGGGGTATATCAGAGTGTTACAGTGAGGGGTGTGGGGTATATCAGAGTGTTACAGTGAGGGGTGTGCGATATATCAGAGTGTTACAGTGAGGGGTGTGGGGTATATCAGAGTGTTACAGTGAGGGGTGTGGGGTATATCGGAGTGTCACAGTGAGGAGTGTGGGGTATATCAGAGTGTTACAGTGAGGGGTGTGGGATATATCAGAGTGTTACAGTGAGGGGTGTGGGGTATATCAGAGTGTTACAGTGAGGGGTGTGGGGTATATCAGAGTGTTACAGTGAGGGGTGTGGGATATATCAGAGTGTTACAGTGAGGAGTGTGGGGTATATCAGAGTGTTACAGTGAGGAGTGTGGGGTATATCAGAGTGTTACAGTGAGGGGTGTGGGATATATCAGAGTGTTACAGTGAGGAGTGTGGGGTTTATCAGAGTGTTACAGTGAGGGATGTGGTGTATATCAGATTGCTACAGTGAGGGGTGTGGGATATATCAGAGTGTTACAGTGAGGGGTGTGGGGTATATCAGAGTGTTACAGTGAGGGGTTTTCGGTATATCAGAGTGTTACAGTGAGGAGTGTGGGGTATATCAGAGTGTTACAGTGAGGAGTGTGGGGTTTATCAGAGTGTTACAGTGAGGAGTGTGGGGTTTATCAGAGTGTTACATTGAGGGGTGTGGGATATATCAGAGTGTTACAGTGAGGGGTGTGGGGTATATCAGAGTGTTACAGTGAGGGGTGTGGGGTATATCAGAGTGTTACAGTGAGGGGTGTGGTGTATATCAGATTGTTACAGTGAGGGGTGTGGGGTTTATCAGAGTGTTACAGTGAGGGGTGTGGTGTATATCAGAGTGTAACAGTGAACGGTGTGGGATATATCAGAGTGTTACAGTGAGGGGTGTGGGGTATATCAGAGTGTTACAGTGAGGGGTGTGTGGTATATCAGGGTGTTACAGTGAGGGGTGTGGGGTATATCAGAGTGTTACAGTGAGGGGTGTGGGGTATATCAGAGTGTTACAGTGAGGGGTGTGGGGTATATCAGAGTGTTACAGTGAGGGGTGTGGGATATAAAGGAGTGTTACAGTGAGGAGTGTGGGGTTTATCAGAGTGTTACAGTGAGGGATGTGGTGTATATCAGATTGCTACAGTGAGGGGTGTGGGATATATCAGAGTGTTACAGTGAGGGATGTGGTGTATATCAGATTGCTACAGTGAGGGGTGTGGGATATATCAGAGTGTTACAGTGAGGGGTGTGGGGTATATCAGAGTGTTACAGTGAGGGGTTTTCGGTATATCAGAGTGTTACAGTGAGGAGTGTGGGGTATATCAGAGTGTTACAGTGAGGAGTGTGGGGTTTATCAGAGTGTTACAGTGAGGAGTGTGGGGTTTATCAGAGTGTTACAGTGAGGGATGTGGTGTATATCAGAGTGTTACAGTGAGGGGTGTGGGATATATCAGAGTGTTACAGTGAGGGGTGTGGGGTATATCAGAGTGTTACAGTGAGGGGTGTGGGGTATATCAGAGTGTTACAGTGAGGGGTGTGGTGTATATCAGATTGTTACAGTGAGGGGTGTGGGGTTTATCAGAGTGTTACTGTGAGGGGTGTGGGGTATATCAGAGTGTAACAGTGAACGGTGTGGGATATATCAGAGTGTTACAGTGAGGGGTGTGGGGTATATCAGAGTGTTACAGTGAGGGGTGTGGGGTATATCAGAGTGTTACAGTGTGGGGTGTGGGATATATCAGAGTGTTACAGTGAGGGGTGTGGGATATATCAGAGTGTTACAGTGAGGGGTATGGGGTATTTTTGCTTATCCATTGACGGATGTGGTCATCCCTAGTTGCCCCTTGAGAAGGTGGTGGTGAGCTTTCTTCTTGAGCCGCTGCAGTCCGTGTGGTGTAGGTATACCCACGGCGCTGTTAGGGAGGGAGTTCCAGGATTTTGTCCGTGTAGTGTAGGTACACCCACAGCGCTGTTAGGGAGGGAGTTCCAGGATTTTGTCCGTGTGGTGTAGGTACACCCACGGCGCTGTTAGAGAGGGAGTTTTAGGATTTGGACCCAGTGACAGTGAAGGAACAGCCGATATGTTTCCAAGTCAGGATGGTGGTGCCAATCAAGCGGGGGCTGCTTTGTCCTGGACGGTGTCGAGCTTCTTGAGTGTTGTGGGAGCCGCACTCATCCAGGCAAGTGGGGAGTATTCCATCACACTCCTGACTTGTGCCTTGTAGATGGTGGACAGGCTTTGGGGAGTCAGGGGATGAGTTACTCTCCGCAGGATTCCCAGCCTCTGACCTGCTCTTGTAGCCACAGTATTTATATGGCTAGTCCCAGTTCAGTTTCTGGTCAATGGTAACCCCCAGGATGTTGATAGTGGGGGATTCAGTGATGGTAATGCCATTGAACGTCAAGGGGTTGGATTCTCTCTTGTTGGAGATGGTCATTGCCTGGCACTTGTGTGGCACGAATGTTACTTGCCACTTGTCAGCCCAAGCCTGGATATTGTCCAGGTCTTGCTGCATTTGGACGTGGGCTGCTTCAGTATCTGAGGAGTTGCGAATGGTGCTGAACATTTTGCAACCATCAGTGAACATCCCCACTCCTGACCTTATGATGGAAGGAAGGTCATTGATGAAGCAGCTGAAGATGGTTGGGCCGAGGACACTAACCCTGAGGAACTCCTGCAGTGATGTCCTGGAGCTGAGATGACTGACCTCCCAACAACCACAACCATCTTCCTTTGTGCTATGTATGACTCCAACCAGTGGAGAGTTTTCCCCCGATTCCCATTGACTCCAGTTTTGCTAGGGCTCCTTGATGCCACACTCGGTCAAATGCTGCCTTGATGTCAAGGGCAGTCACTCTCACCTCACCTCGGGAGTTCAGCTCATGTGTCCATGTTTGAACCAAGGCTGTAATGAGGTCAGGAGCTGAGTGGCCCTGGCAGAACCCAACCTGGGCGTCAGTGAGCAGGTTATTGCTAAGCAAGTGCCGCTTGATAGCACTGTTGATGACCCCTTCCATCACTTTACTGATGATGGAGAGTAGACTGATGGGGCGGTAATTGGCCAGGTTGGATTTGTCCAGCTTTTTGTGTACAGGACATACCTGGGGTAGATGCCAGTGTTGTAGCTGTACTGGAACAGCTTGGCTAGGGGCACGGCAAGTTCTGGAGCACAAGTCTTCAGTACAATTGCCGGAATATTGTCAGGACCCATAGCCTTTGCAGTATCCAGTGCCTTCAGCCATTTCTTGGTATCACGTGGAGTGAATTGAATTGGCTGAAGACTGGCATCTGTGATGCTGGGGACCTCCGGAGGATGCTGAGATGGATCATCCACTCGGCACTTCTGGCTGAAGATTGTAGCAAATGCTTCAGCCTTATCTTTTGCACTGATGTGCTGGGCTCCCCCATCATTGAGGATGGGGATATTTGTGGAGCCTCCTCCTCCAGTGAGTTGTTTAATTGTCCACCACCATTCACAACTGGATGTGGCAGGACTGCAGAGCTTAGATCTGATCCGTTGGTTGTGGGATCGCTTAGCTCTGTCTATCACTTGCTGCTTATGCTGTTTGGCACGCAAGTAGTCCTGTGTTATAGCTTCACCAGGTTGGCACCTCATTTTTAGGTATGCCTGGTGCTGCTCCTGGCATGCCCTCCTGCACTCTTCATTGAGCCAGGGTTGATCCCCTGGCTTGATGGTAATGGTAGAGTGGGGGATATGCTGGGCCATGAGGTTACAGATTGTGTTTGAGTACAATTCTGCTGCTGCTGATGGCCCACAGCACCTCATGGATGCCCAGTCTCGAGTTGCTAGATCTGTTTGAAATCTATCCCATTTAGCACGGTGATAGTGCCACACAACACGATGGAGGGTATCCTCAATGTGAAGGTGGGACTTTGTCTCCACAGTGACTGTGCACTGGTCACTCCCACCGATACTGTCATGGACAGATGTATCTGTGGCAGGCAGGTTGGTGAGGATGAGGGTCAAGTATGTTTTTCCCTCTTGTTGGTTCTCTCACCACCTGCCGCAGACCCAGTCTAGCAGCTATATCCTTTAGGACTCAGCCAGCTCGGTCAGTAGTGGTGCTACCGAGCCACTCTTGGTGATGGACATTGAAGTCCCCCACCCAGAGTACATTCTGTGCCCTCGCCACCCTCAGTGCTCCCTCCAGTCTTGGTGATGGACATTGAAGTCCCCCAACCAGGGTACATTCTGTGCCCTTGCCACCCAAGTGATGTCCAACATGGAGGAGGCACTGATACATCAGCGGAGGGAGGGCGGGTACGTGGTAATCGGCAGGAGGTTTCCTTGCCCGTGTTTGACCTGATGCCTTGGGACTTCATGGGGTCCGGAGTCGATGTTGAGGACCCCCAGGGTAACTCCCTCCCGTCTGTATCCCACTGTGTCCCCCACCTCTGCTGGGTCTGTCCTGCTGGTGGGACAGGGACATACCCAGGGATGGTGAGTCTGGGACATTATCTGTAAGGTGTGATTCCGTGAGGATGAATGTGTCGGGCTGGTGTTGACTAGTCTGTGAGACAGCTCTCCCAATTTTGGCACTAGCCCCCAGATGTTCGTGAGGGGGACTTTGCAGGTGTTGACAGGGCTGAGTTTGTCATTGTGGTTTCTGGTGCCTGGGTCGATTCTGTCCTGGTTTCATTCCTCTTTATTGACTTTTTAGTGGCCCGATGCAACCGAATGAGATGATCTCGGAGGGTATTTCAGGGGTGAAGCACATTCCTGCAGCTCTGGACTGACGTGTGGGCCAAGCCGGGGAAGGACTTCAGTGAACCAGATGTGTTTTTACGACAATCGCCAAAGCTTTAGACTTCTAATTCCAGATTGTTATTGAATTTAAATTGCACCATTTCCCGGGACAGGATTGGAACCCGGGTCCTCAGAGCATTACCCTGGGCCCTGGATTACCAGTCCAGCGACAATACCATGCAGGGAGTTACAGTGAGGGCTGTGGGCTATGGGGAAACGTCTCTCTGCATTTGTCCTGTTTATGATTCCTTTCTCTCTCGCTTGGCTCCGCAGGATCTGTTTCAGGAGGTGTTTGGCGTGACATTTAACCATTGCAGTTACCCCCTCACCCTCCTGACACTTCACCACTCAATGCCCCATCATGACGTACATCCAGAGCCTTGTTTTGCTCGGAGCCGTGGCTGGGATTGTTGAGCTCGGGCTGGGTGAGGAGAGGAGCACCGCATCACCACCTCAGGCCTCTGCTGAAACTCTCCCCTCCACGACTGTCAAGACGTTGGCCGGTTATCCTGAACTCTATTCTCCGGCCTCCGATGTCCTCGCTCAGCAGAAAGCCTCAGACGCGTCGACAGTCTCAATAGGCCTGGTCCAAACCGGGCCCAGTGCCTCCATCGGCCAGGGAGCAGAGTCTTCCACCACCAGCGATGGCTTCGCGCTCTCCGGGCAGTCAGACAGCAACCCAACCGCCAACAAAAGCCCTCCACCGACCAACGCGAAGGTTACCGCTTCAACCAGTCGACCGCCTCACTCAACAGCCACAAGCAAGCCAACTACCGAATCCCAATCTTCACCCACATCCAAGCCAACTACCGAATCCCAATCTTCACCCACATCCAAGCCAACTGCCGAATCCCAATCTTCACCCACATCCAAGTCATCCACCGAATCCCAATCTTCACCCACATCCAAGTCATCCACCGAATCCCAATCTTCACCCACATCCAAGTCATCCACCGAATCCCAATCTTCACCCACATCCAAGTCATCCACCGAATCCCAATCTTCACCCACATCCAAGCCATCCACAGTGTCTGAGCTGTCATCCCATTCCAGACCCTTTGACTCTTCGTCTACGTTGACCCCATCCACCGCCTTTGATTCTTCACCTCGCTCCCACCCCGCCAGCGCCTCGGTTTCCCTCCTTCCGGACCCCTCCCGTTCGGCCCCTCAGCCCAACACCTCGGGGGGCTTCAGGGGCATCTGGCTCCTGGTCGTGGGCCTGCTGATAGTCGCCATAGTGGCCGTCGTGGTCACCGTCTGCTGCCTGACCAGGAGGAAGCGAAGGCAGTCCCAGACCTTCGACCCCCAGCGGCGGAGGAGGAAGGGCAAGGCGGAGGACCCCTGGGCGGGGCCCGTGGCCATGCCCGAGGACGGGGGTCAGGGGGAAGGGGCGGAGGAGAGGAAGGAGGAGGATCTGGCCTCCAAGCGCCTGTCCCTGCCCCTCTCCACCTTCTTCGGGAAGAGGAAATCGCGGGCTGCCTCCATGCTGATCGAGGAGGCCGACCCGGGCAAGGCCTCGGCCCAGCAGCCTCTCCTGTCCAAGCAGCACAACGGGCAGCTGGCCGAGGCCCAGGCTTCGGGGCCACCGCAAGGCCCGGACGCCGGACCGGGCTCGGGGGACCCCGGCGCCCAGACGCCGGGGGATCTCCTCCTCCCTCCTCCCCCTGCCCCGCAGCCCAACGGTCACCTCCAGGAGCCAGGGCCAGGCGCTGACCTCCCGCCTCCCTCTCCCCCCACAGAAACCATGCTCTCCATGCCCGAGGGTCAGGGCGGCGATAGGGAGGGTCCGGACTCGCTCTCGGTCAAGACGTCCCTGTGAGGCTCCCCCTCCCAAACAGTTCCAGTCCGCTTGCAGCTCCCTTCACCCATAACCAATCCCCCCACCGCCCCCCTCCCCCGGGAACAGAGCTGGCTGGACACAGCGCAGTCTGATTCCTGTAGACCGAGATTTCATCTCCGCTGCTTAACAGGCCGGAGAGAGGCTGAATGGCCTCCTCCTGTTCCCGTGTAACAGGGCTGGAGAGGGGCTGAATGGCCTCCTCCTGTTCCTGTGTAACAGGGTTGGAGAGGGGCTGAATGGCCTCCTCCTGCTCTCTTTGCCATTCCGCTTGCCTGATTTTTTTACTGTTTCTTTGGGGTGTCCGCTTGCCATTTGGAAATTGAGTTTTTCTGCAGCTTTTCATTCTCGGGCGTCTTGTAAAAATCCCCAACACCCGGGCAAAGGGACAGGTATAATACTCAGGGATACCCAGACATCAGAGCCCTGGGGTCCTGTACCCCGGGGAGAGTCGGTGCCCGTACCCCGGGGAGAGTCGGTGCCCGTACCCCGGGGAGAGTCGGTGCCCGTACCCCGGGGAGAGTCGGTGCCCGTACCCCGGGGAGAGTCGGTGCCCGGACCCCGGGGAGAGTCGGTGCCCGTACCCCGGGGAGAGTCGGTGCCCGTACCCCGGGGAGAGTCGGTGCCCGTACCCCGGGGAGAGTCGGTGCCCGTGCCCCGGGGAGAGTGGGTGCCCGGACCCCGGGGAGAGTCGGTGCCTGTGGGGGAGAGTCGGTGCCCGGACCCCGGGGAGAGTCGGTGCCCGGAACCGGGGAGAGTCGGTGCCCGTGGGGAGAGTCGGTGCCCGGACCCCGGGGAGAGTCGGTGCCCGTACCCCGGGGAGAGTCGGTGCCCGTGGGGAGAGTCGGTGCCCGGACCCTGGGGAGAGTCGGTGCCCGTGGGGAGAGTCGGTGCCCGTACCCCGGGGAGAGTCGGTACCCGTGGGGGGACCCGTACCCCGGGGAGAGTCAGTGCCCGGACCCCGGGGAGAGTCGGTGCCCGTGCCCCAGGGAGAGTCGGTGCCCGTGCCCCGGGGAGAGTCGGTGCCCGTGCCCCAGGGAGAGTCGGTGCCCGTGCCCCAGGGAGAGTCGGTGCCCGTGCCCCGGGGAGAGTGGGTGCCCGTGGGGAGAGTCGGAGGGAGAGTGAGCTGCCTGGCACTGGGATTTGCTGCAGGGTCTGGGTTTGGGGTGAGGGGGGGTGGGAATGTTACCTGGTGTGTGAGGGACAGGGGTGGGTGATTGTTGGGTTATAAATGTGGGTCCTGGTCAGTCTGTGCCCAGAATGTTCCGTTGGGAAGAGAAGCAGCCGACCGGTGAGAAATGTTCACCTTTTGTATCCTGAATAAAACCTGAAAACTGATCTGCAGCCGGAGTCTTAATGTCAGAAACAAGCCGGAGGGGAGGGAGAGGCCGGAGGGAGAGGGTCAGAGCGAGGTGGCCGGAGGGAGGGAGCGCCGCACTGTCGGAGGATCAGTACCGAGGGAGAGCCGCACTGTCGGAGGGTCAGTGCTGAGGGAGCGCCGCACTGTCGGAGGGTCAGTGCTGAGGGAGTGCCGCACTGTCGGAGGGTCAGTGCTGAGGGAGTGCCGCACTGTCGGAGGGTCAGTACTGAGGGAGAGCTGCACTGTCGGAGGGTCAGTACTGAGGGAGCGCCGCACTGTCGGAGGGTCAGTACTGAGGGAGCACCGCACTGTCGGAAGGTCAGTACTGAGGGAGCACCGCACTGTCGGAGGGTCAGTGCTGAGGGAGCGCCGCACTGTCAGAGGGTCAGCGCTGAGGGAGCGCCGCACTGTCGGAGGGTCAGTGCTGAGGGAGCACCGCACAGTCGGAGGGTCAGCGCTGAGGGAGCGCCACACTGTCAGCGGGTCAGTGCTGAGGGAGAGCCGCACTGTCGGAGGGTCAGCGCTGAGGGAGTGCCGCACTGTCGGAGGGTCAGTGCTGAGGGAGCACCGCACAGTCGGAGGGTCAGCGCTGAGGGAGCGCCGCACTGTCAGCGGGTCAGTGCTGAGGGAGAGCCGCACTGTCGGAGGGTCAGCGCTGAGGGAGCGCCGCACTGTCGGAGGGTCAGTGCTGAGGGAGCACCACACAGTCGGAGGGTCAGCGCTGAGGGAGCGCCGCACTGTCAGCGGGTCAGTGCTGAGGGAGAGCCGCACTGTCGGAGGGAGGGGGTGAGGGAGTGCCGCACTGTCGGAGGGTCAGCGCTGAGGGAGCGCCGCACTGTCGGAGGGTCGGAGTGGGATCTGAACCCCGGGTCCCTGGGGCATTACCCTGGGTCTCTGCGTCACTAGATTAACTCGCCCAGTGACGATACAGCTTCCCCCTCACACCCCGCCCCGAGGTTTTGCTGCTTGTGGAGCTGAGGGTGACCCAGATCGAAAGCTGTTTCTATTTACAGCAGCTCCTGTCGGCCTCAGTACCTCCGGTCCTGGCGTGGGGGGGGAGGGTAGGAGGGTGACCACAGAGGTGAGGTGAGGCACCCTCGCTCTCCGGATGAGAGAACCGCTGAGATTTCCACCCCTCGTCCATCAAAACTCGACAGCCCTGGTGACTGGGGGGGGGAGGGAGGGGGTAGAATGTTGTCCGAGGCTCAGTCTGGCGGTGGGGCTGGTGGACACGGGGTGGGGGAGGTGACCAGAGATGGAGAACGAGGAAGATGAGGGAGGGATTAAAGACATCGACACACGCAGCTGGAGACACGTGTTGACACACAAAGTTAACGGCTAAAATGGCGAAGGGGTTGAGTGAGGGCGGGTGGAGTGGGAGGGAACACAGCTGAGTCCCTCGGAGGGAGGGAGGGAGGGAGGGAGGGAGGGAGGAGAGGAGAGGAGGTTCAGCCTGGAAGGTCGGAGGGGAAACTCTCCGAGTTTGGGAGTGGACCCTGCTCCCCACCCCCGAGATGCTCGAGCAGGGTCCCAGAATCACTGGCCCCTTGTGTGTGTGTGTGAGACGCACCCCCCCTAAAGCGAACGGCCAAGACCTGGAATAGAGCCCAGATTGGGGAGAGGCAGAATGCGTTCACTGAGTAAAAAAAGCTGCAACTTCCGGCATCTTTACCACCGCACTAACCGAATAACCACATCCTCTGTGATCTGGTGGAAAGGCAGGGAGAGTCAGATAAACACTGCTTAACACAAACTGTACAGCCCAGGCTAAAAAACAACCTTACACTGTACCTTACCCTGCGCTGTACCTGTCCTGGGAGTGTTTGATGGGGACGGTGTAGAGGGAGCTTTACTCTGTATCTAACCCCGTGCTGTACCTGTCCTGGGAGTGTTTGATGGGGACGGTGTAGAGGGAGCTTTACTCTGTATCTAACCCCGTGCTGTACCTGTCCTGGGAGTGTTTGATGGGGAAGGTGTAGAGGGAGCTTTACTCTGTATCTAACCCCCTGCGGTACCTGTCCTGGGAGTGTTTGATGGGGACGGTGTAGAGGGAGCTGTGTTATTGGTCTATGTGACTGGTTGCAGGTTGTCTGCTGTGTGGAGTGTTGTGAGGTGTCTCTATGGAGACACAGAAGTGGAACAGAGGGGGAAGGTTCTGTCTGAGTTCAGACAATGAGGTAGCCCCCAGGAAGATGCACCGACCACCCCCCTCGTGTGCCTGAGGACCCCAACCTTTCCACATGGAACTCGGTCTGGAGCCTGGCTCCTCGGTGAGTGCGAGAGACCTGGGCTGGACCAGGCCCCAACCTCACCTCCTCTACCCCTCTCCCAGACACCTCTGTATGGGGGGAAAATCCACCTCACATACTCTGATCCTCCTCCCACCCTACACTGTCCCCTACCCACCCCCCACAACCCGAAATCCCCCGCCCCGGGACGGGGTAAGAAGCAGCGTGAGGAGACGGGATGGGGAGTATGGTATACAGTAGGGTCAAGGGGATGAGAGGCAGAGCAGACAGGGGTTAGTCAGTGCTTCAGTGAACAGATCATCTGGATAAATATTGTGGTTGTTACAATTTGCATTGAGAAAAGCTGCGATAAAAGCTTTGCGACAGAAATAACGCCAAAGAAAATACCACAATATTGTAAAATCCATCAACACCGTCCCCATCAAACACTCGCAGGACAGGTACAGCACGGGGTTAGATACAGAGTAAACCTCCCTCTACACTGTCCCAACAAACACTCCCAGGACAGGTACAGCACGGGGTTAGATACAGAGTAAACCTCCCTCTACACTGTACCCATCAAACAATCCGAGGACAGGTACAGCATGGGGTTAGATACAGAGTAAATCTCCCTCCACACTGTCCCCATCAAACACTCCCAGGACAGGTACAGCACGGGGTTAGATACAGAGTAATTCTCCCTCTATACAGTCCCCATCAAACACTCCCAGGACAGATACACCATGGGGTTAGTTACAGAGTAAATCTCCCTCTACACTGTCCGCATCAAACACTCCCAGGACAGGTACAGCACGCGGTTAGATACAGAGTAAAGCTCCCTCTACACTGTCCCCATCAAACACTCCCAGGGCAGGTAGAGCACGGGGTTAGATACAGCCTAAAGCTCCCTCTACACTGTCCCCATCAAACACTCCCAGAACAGTTACAGCTCGGGGTTAGATACAGCCTAAAGGTCCCGCTAAACCGTCCCCATCAAACACTCCCAGGACAGGTACAGCACGGGTTTAGATACAGAGTAAAGCTCCCTCTACACTGTCCCAATCAAACGCTCCCAGGACAGGTACAGCACGGGGTTAGATACAGAGTAAAACTCCCTGTACACCGTCCCCATCAAACACTCCCAGGACAGGTATAGCCAGGGTTAGATACAGAGTAAATCTCCCTCTACACTGTCCCCATCAAACACTCCGAGCACAGTTGCAGCACGGGGTTAGATTCAGAGTAAATCTCCTTCTACACTGTCTCCATCAAACACTCAAAGGACAGGTACAGCCCGGGGTTCGATACAGATTTAAACTCCCTCTACACCGTCCCCATCAAACAATCCGAGGTCAGGTACAGAACAGGATTAGATACAGAGTAATGCTCCCTCTAAACTGTCCTCTCAAACACTCCCAGGACAGGTAGAGCACGGGTTAGATACAGAGTAAATCTCGCTATACACTGTCCCCATCAAGCACTCCCAGGACAGGTACAGCAAGGTGTTAGATACAGAGTAATTCTCCCTCTACACCGTCCCCATCAAAGACTCCCAGGACAGGTACAGCACGGGGTTAGATACAGCGTAAAGCTCCCTCTACACCGACCCCATCAAACACTCCCAGGACAGGTACAGCATGGGTTTAGATACAGAGTAAATCTCCCTCTACACTGTCCCCATCAAACACTCCCAGGACAGGTACAGCACGGGGTTAGATACAGAGTAAAGCTGCCGATACATTGACCCCATCAAACACTCCCAGGACAGGTACAGCAAGGGGTAAGATACAGACTAAATCTCCCAGGACAGGTACAGCACGGGGTTAGATAGAGAGTAAAGCTCCCTCTACACCATCCCCATCAAACACTCCCAGGACAGGTACAGCACGGGGTTAGATATGGAGTAAAGCTCCCGCTACTTGACACCATCAAACACTCCCAGGACAGGTACAGCACGGGGTTAGATAAAGAGTAAATCTCCCTCTACACTGTCCTGATCAAACACTCCCAGGACAGGTACAGCAAGGGGTTAGATACAGAGTAAATCTCCCTCTACACTGTCCGCATCAAATACTCCCAGGCCAGGTACAGCACGGGGTTAGATAGAGAGTAAAGCTCCCTCTACACCATCCCCATCAAACACTCCGAGGACAGGTACAGCACGGGGTTAGATACAGAGTAAAGCTCCCTCTACACTGTCCCCATCAAACACTCCCAGGACAGGTACAGCACGGGGTTAGATACAGAGTAAATCTCCCTCTACACTGTCCCCATCAAACAATCCCAGGACAGGTATAGCACGGGGTTTGATACTGAGTTAAACTCCCTCTGCACAATGTCCCCATCAAACACTCCCAGGACAGGTGCAGCACGGGGTTAGATACAGAATAAAGCTCATTCTACGCTGTCCCCATCAAACACTCAAAGGACAGGTACAGCCCGGGGTTCGATACAGATTTAAACTCCCTCTACACCGTCCCCATCAAACAATCCGAGGTCAGGTACAGAACGGGATTAGATACAGAGTAATGCTCCCTCTAAACTGTCCTCTCAAACACTCCCAGGACAGGTACAGCACGGGTTAGATACAGAGTAAATCTCGCTATACACTGTCCCCATCAAGCACTCCCAGGACAGGTACAGCAAGGTGTTAGATACAGAGTAATTCTCCCTCTACACCGTCCCCATCAAAGACTCCCAGGACAGGTACAGCACGGGGTTAGATACAGCGTAAAGCTCCCTCTACACCGACCCCATCAAACACTCCCAGGACAGGTACAGCATGGGTTTAGATACAGAGTAAATCTCCCTCTACACTGTCCCCATCAAACACTCCCAGGACAGGTACAGCACGGGGTTAGATACAGAGTAAAGCTGCCGATACATTGACCCCATCAAACACTCCCAGGACAGGTACAGCAAGGGGTAAGATACAGACTAAATCTCCCTCTACTCCGTCCGCATCAAACACTCCCAGGACAGGTACAGCCAGGGTTAGATACAGAGTAAAGCTCCCTCTACACTGTCCCCATCAAACACTCCGAGCACAGGTACAGCACGGAGTTAGATTCGGAGTAAATCTCCGTCTACACTGTCCCCATCAAATACTCCCAGGCCAGGTACAGCACGGGGTTAGATAGAGAGAAAAGCTCCCTCTACACCATCCCCATTAAACTCTCCCAGGACAGGTACAGCACGGAGTTAGATACAGAGTTAATGTCCGTCTACACTGTCCCCTTCAAACACACCCAGGACAGGTATAGCACGGGGTTAGATTCAGAGTAAATCTCCCTCTACACTGTCCCCATCAAACACTCCCAGGACAGGTACAGCACGGGGTTAGATACAGAGTAAAGCTCCCTCTACACTGTCCCCATCAAACACTCCGTGGGCAGGTACAGCACGGGGTTAGATACAGAGTAAAGTTCCCTCTACACAATTCCGCATCAAACACTCCCAGGAGAGGTACAGCATGGGGTTAGATACAGAGTAAAGCTCCTTCTACACTGTCCCCATCAAACACTCCCAGGACAGGTACAGCACGGTGTTAGATACAGAGTAAAGCTCCCTCTACACCGTCCCCATCAAACACTCCAAGGACAGGTACAGCACGGGGTTAGATACAGAGTAAATCTACCTCTACACTGTCCCCAACAAACACTCCCAGGATAGGTAAAGCACAGGGTTAGATACAGAGTAAAGCTCCATCTACAACGTCCCCATCAAACACTCCCAGGACAGGTACAGCACGGGGTTAGATACAGAGTAAATCTCCCTCTACACTGTACCCATCAAACACTTCCAGGACAGGGACAGCATGTGGTTAGATACAGAATAAATCTCCCTCTACACTGTCCCCATCAAACAGTCCCAGGACAGGTACAGCACGGGGTTAGATAAAGAGGAATTCTCCCTCTATAGAATACACATCAAACACTCCCAGGACAGGTACAGCACGCGGTTAGATTCAGCCTAAAGCTCCCTCTACACTGTCCCCCATAAACACTCTCAGGACAGGTACAGCACGGGGTTAGATATACCGAAAAGCTCACTCAAGACCGTCCCCCATCATACAGTCGCAGGACAGGTACAGCACGGGTTTAGATACAGAGTAAAACTTCCTCTACACTGTTGACATTAAACACTCCCAGGGCAGTTACAGCATGGGGTTAGATAGAGAGCAAAGCTCCCTCTACACCATCCCCATCAAACACTCCGAGGACAGGTACAGCACGGGGTTAGATACAGAGTAAAGCTCCCTCTACACTGTCCCCTTCAAACGCTCCCAGGACAGGTACAGCACGGTGTTAGATAAGAGTAAAGCTCCCTCTACACTGTCCCCATCAAACACTCCCGGGACAGGTACAGCACGGGGTTAGATACAGAGTAAAGCTCCCTCCACACTGTCCCCTTCAAACACTCCCAGGACAGGTACAGCATGGGGTTAGATACAGAGTAAAGCTCACTCTACACGGTCCCCTTCAAACACTCCCAGGACAGGTACAGCACGCGGTTAGATATAGCCTAAAGCTCCCTCTACACTGTCCCCAATAAACACTGTCAGGACAGGTGCAGCACAGGGTTAGATACAGCGAAAAGCTCCCTCTAGACCGTCCCCCATCATACACTCGCAGGACAGGTACAGCACGGGTTTAGATACAGAGTAAAACTCCCTCTACACCGTCCCCATCAAACACTCCCAGGACAGGTACAGCACGGGGTTAGATAGAGAGTAAAGCTCCCTCTACACTGTGCACATCAAACACTCCCAGGACAGGTACAGCACGGGGTTAGATACAGAGTAAAGCTCCCTCTACACTGTCCCCATCAAACACTCCCAGGACAGGTACAGGACGGGGTTAGATACAGAGTAAATCTCCCTCTACACTGTCCCCATCAAACACTCCCAGGACAGGTACAGCATGGGGTTAGATACAGAGTAAATCTCCGTCTACACTGTCCCCATTAAACACTTCCAGGCCAGGTACAGCACGGGGTTAGATACAGAGTAAATCTCCCTCTAAACTGTCCACATCAAACACTCCCAGCACAGGGACAGCACAGGGTTAGATACTGAGTAAAGCTCCCTCTACACAAAGTCCCCATCAAACACTTCCAGGATAGGTAAAGCACGGGGTTAGATACAGAATAAAGCTCCCTCTAAACTGTCCCCATCAAACGCAACCAGGACACGTACATCACGGGGTTAGATACAGTGTAAAGCTCTATCTACACTGTCCCCATCAAACACTCCCAGGACAGGTACAGCACTGGGTTAGATACAGAGTAAAGCTCCCTCTACATTGTGCCCATTAAACACACCCAGGACAGGTACAGCACGGGGTTAGATACAGAGTAAAGCACCCACTACACGGTCCCTATTAAACACTCCAAGGAATGGTACAGCATGGGTTAGATACAGAGTAAATCTACCTCTACACCTTCCCCATCAATCACTCCCAGGGCAGGTACAGCACAGGGTTAGATACAGAGTAAATCTCCCTCAACACTGTCCCCATCAAACACTCCCAGGACAGGTACAGAACGGGGTTAAATACAGAGTAAAGCTCCCTCTACACCGTCCCCATCAAACACTCCCAGGACAGGTACAGCTCGGGGTTAGATACAGAGTAAAGCTCCCGCTACGTTGATCCATCAAACACTCCCAGGACAGGTACAGCACGGGGTAAGATGCAGAGTAAATCTCCCTCTACACCGTCCCCATCAAACACTCCCAGGGCAGGTACAGCAAAGGGTTAGATACAGAGTAAATCTCCCTTACACTGTCCCCATCAAACACTCCGAGCACAGGTACAGCACGGGGTTAGATTCAGAGTAAATCTCCGTCTACACTGTCCCCATCAAACACTCCCAGGCCTGGTACAGCAAGGGGTTGGAAAGAGATTAAAGGTCCCTCTACTCCATCCCCATCAAACACTCAAAGGACAGGTACAGCACGGGGTTAGGTACAGAGTTAATCTCCGTCTACACTGTCCCCATCAAACACTCCCAGGACAGGTATAGCACGGGGTTAGATACAGAGTAAATCTCCCTCTACACTGTCCCCATCAAACACTCCCCGGACAGGTACAGCACGGGGTTAGATAGAGAGTAAAGCTCCCTCTACACCATCCCCATTAAACTCTCCCAGGACAGGTACAGCACGGAGTTAGATACAGAGTTAATGTCCGTCTACACTGTCCCCTTCAAACACACCCAGGACAGGTATAGCACGGGGTTAGATTCAGAGTAAATCTCCCTCTAACTGTCCCCATCAAACACTCCCAGGACAGGTACAGCACGGGGTTAGATACAGAGTAAAGCTCCCTCTACACTGTCCCCATCAAACACTCCGTGGACAGGTACAGCACGGGGTTAGATACAGAGTAAATCTACCTCTACACTGTCCCCAACAAACACTCCCAGGATAGGTAAAGCACAGGGTTAGATACAGAGTAAAGCTCCATCTACAACGTCCCCATCAAACACTCCCAGGACAGGTACAGCACGGGGTTAGATACAGAGTAAATCTCCCTCTACACTGTACCCATCAAACACTTCCAGGACAGGTACAGCATGTGGTTAGATACAGAATAAATCTCCCTCTACACTGTCCCCATCAAAGAGTCCCAGGACAGGTACAGCATGGGGTTAGATAAAGAGGAATTCTCCCTCTATAAAATACACATCAAACACTCCCAGGACAGGTACAGCACGCGGTTAGATACAGCCTAAAGCTCCCTCTACACTGTCCCCCATAAACACTCTCAGGACAGGTACAGCACGGGGTTAGATATACCGAAAAGCTCTCTCAAGACCGTCCCCCATCATACAGTCGCAGGACAGGTACAGCACGGGTTTAGATACAGAGTAAAACTTCCTCTACACTGTTGACATTAAACACTCCCAGGGCAGTTACAGCATGGGGTTAGATAGAGAGCAAAGCTCCCTCTACACCATCCCCTTCAAACGCTCCCAGGACAGGTACAGCACGGTGTTAGATAAGAGTAAAGCTCCCTCTACACTGTCCCCATCAAACACTCCCGGGACAGGTACAGCACGGGGTTAGATACAGAGTAAAGCTCCCTCCACACTGTCCCCTTCAAACACTCCCAGGACAGGTACAGCATGGGGTTAGATACAGAGTAAAGCTCACTCTACACGGTCCCCTTCAAACACTCCCAGGACAGGTACAGCACGCGGTTAGATATAGCCTAAAGCTCCCTCTACACTGTCCCCAATAAACACTGTCAGGACAGGTGCAGCACAGGGTTAGATACAGCGAAAAGCTCCCTCTAGACCGTCCCCCATCATACACTCGCAGGACAGGTACAGCACGGGTTTAGATACAGAGTAAAACTCCCTCTACACCGTCCCCATCAAACACTCCCAGGACAGGTACAGCACGGGGTTAGATAGAGAGTAAAGCTCCCTCTACACTGTGCACATCAAACACTCCCAGGACAGGTACAGCACGGGGTTAGATACAGAGTAAAGCTCCCTCTACACTGTCCCCATCAAACACTCCCAGGACAGGTACAGGACGGGGTTAGATACAGAGTAAATCTCCCTCTACACTGTCCCCATCAAACACTCCCAGGACAGGTACAGCATGGGGTTAGATACAGAGTAAATCTCCGTCTACACTGTCCCCATTAAACACTTCCAGGCCAGGTACAGCACGGGGTTAGATACAGAGTAAATCTCCCTCTAAACTGTCCACATCAAACACTCCCAGCACAGGGACAGCACAGGGTTAGATACTGAGTAAAGCTCCCTCTACACAAAGTCCCCATCAAACACTTCCAGGATAGGTAAAGCACGGGGTTAGATACAGAATAAAGCTCCCTCTAAACTGTCCCCATCAAACGCAACCAGGACACGTACATCACGGGGTTAGATACAGTGTAAAGCTCTATCTACACTGTCCCCATCAAACACTCCCAGGACAGGTACAGCACTGGGTTAGATACAGAGTAAAGCTCCCTCTACATTGTGCCCATTAAACACACCCAGGACAGGTACAGCACGGGGTTAGATACAGAGTAAAGCACCCACTACACGGTCCCTATTAAACACTCCAAGGAATGGTACAGCATGGGTTAGATACAGAGTAAATCTACCTCTACACCTTCCCCATCAATCACTCCCAGGGCAGGTACAGCACAGGGTTAGATACAGAGTAAATCTCCCTCAACACTGTCCCCATCAAACACTCCCAGGACAGGTACAGAACGGGGTTAAATACAGAGTAAAGCTCCCTCTACACCGTCCCCATCAAACACTCCCAGGACAGGTACAGCTCGGGGTTAGATACAGAGTAAAGCTCCCGCTACGTTGATCCATCAAACACTCCCAGGACAGGTACAGCACGGGGTAAGATGCAGAGTAAATCTCCCTCTACACCGTCCCCATCAAACACTCCCAGGGCAGGTACAGCAAAGGGTTAGATACAGAGTAAATCTCCCTTACACTGTCCCCATCAAACACTCCGAGCACAGGTACAGCACGGGGTTAGATTCAGAGTAAATCTCCGTCTACACTGTCCCCATCAAACACTCCCAGGCCTGGTACAGCAAGGGGTTGGAAAGAGATTAAAGGTCCCTCTACTCCATCCCCATCAAACACTCAAAGGACAGGTACAGCACGGGGTTAGGTACAGAGTTAATCTCCGTCTACACTGTCCCCATCAAACACTCCCAGGACAGGTATAGCACGGGGTTAGATACAGAGTAAATCTCCCTCTACACTGTCCCCATCAAACACTCCCCGGACAGGTACAGCACGGGGTTAGATAGAGAGAAAAGCTCCCTCTACACCATCCCCATTAAACTCTCCCAGGACAGGTACAGCACGGAGTTAGATACAGAGTTAATGTCCGTCTACACTGTCCCCTTCAAACACACCCAGGACAGGTATAGCACGGGGTTAGATTCAGAGTAAATCTCCCTCTAACTGTCCCCATCAAACACTCCCAGGACAGGTACAGCACGGGGTTAGATACAGAGTAAAGCTCCCTCTACACTGTCCCCATCAAACACTCCGTGGACAGGTACAGCACGGGATTAGATACAGAGTAATGCTCCCTCTAAACTGTCCTCTCAAACACTCCCAGGACAGGTACAGCACGGGTTAGATACAGAGTAAATCTCGCTATACACTGTCCCCATCAAGCACTCCCAGGACAGGTACAGCAAGGTGTTAGATACAGAGTAATTCTCCCTCTACACCGTCCCCATCAAAGACTCCCAGGACAGGTACAGCACGGGGTTAGATACAGCGTAAAGCTCCCTCTACACCGACCCCATCAAACACTCCCAGGACAGGTACAGCATGGGTTTAGATACAGAGTAAATCTCCCTCTACACTGTCCCCATCAAACACTCCCAGGACAGGTACAGCACGGGGTTAGATACAGAGTAAAGCTGCCGATACATTGACCCCATCAAACACTCCCAGGACAGGTACAGCAAGGGGTAAGATACAGACTAAATCTCCCTCTACTCCGTCCGCATCAAACACTCCCAGGACAGGTACAGCCAGGGTTAGATACAGAGTAAAGCTCCCTCTACACTGTCCCCATCAAACACTCCGAGCACAGGTACAGCACGGAGTTAGATTCGGAGTAAATCTCCGTCTACACTGTCCCCATCAAATACTCCCAGGCCAGGTACAGCACGGGGTTAGATAGAGAGAAAAGCTCCCTCTACACCATCCCCATTAAACTCTCCCAGGACAGGTACAGCACGGAGTTAGATACAGAGTTAATGTCCGTCTACACTGTCCCCTTCAAACACACCCAGGACAGGTATAGCACGGGGTTAGATTCAGAGTAAATCTCCCTCTACACTGTCCCCATCAAACACTCCCAGGACAGGTACAGCACGGGGTTAGATACAGAGTAAAGCTCCCTCTACACTGTCCCCATCAAACACTCCGTGGGCAGGTACAGCACGGGGTTAGATACAGAGTAAAGTTCCCTCTACACAATTCCGCATCAAACACTCCCAGGAGAGGTACAGCATGGGGTTAGATACAGAGTAAAGCTCCTTCTACACTGTCCCCATCAAACACTCCCAGGACAGGTACAGCACGGTGTTAGATACAGAGTAAAGCTCCCTCTACAACGTCCCCATCAAACACTCCAAGGACAGGTACAGCACGGGGTTAGATACAGAGTAAATCTACCTCTACACTGTCCCCAACAAACACTCCCAGGATAGGTAAAGCACAGGGTTAGATACAGAGTAAAGCTCCATCTACAACGTCCCCATCAAACACTCCCAGGACAGGTACAGCACGGGGTTAGATACAGAGTAAATCTCCCTCTACACTGTACCCATCAAACACTTCCAGGACAGGGACAGCATGTGGTTAGATACAGAATAAATCTCCCTCTACACTGTCCCCATCAAACAGTCCCAGGACAGGTACAGCATGGGGTTAGATAAAGAGGAATTCTCCCTCTATAGAATACACATCAAACACTCCCAGGACAGGTACAGCACGCGGTTAGATTCAGCCTAAAGCTCCCTCTACACTGTCCCCCATAAACACTCTCAGGACAGGTACAGCACGGGGTTAGATATACCGAAAAGCTCACTCAAGACCGTCCCCCATCATACAGTCGCAGGACAGGTACAGCACGGGTTTAGATACAGAGTAAAACTTCCTCTACACTGTTGACATTAAACACTCCCAGGGCAGTTACAGCATGGGGTTAGATAGAGAGCAAAGCTCCCTCTACACCATCCCCATCAAACACTCCGAGGACAGGTACAGCACGGGGTTAGATACAGAGTAAAGCTCCCTCTACACTGTCCCCTTCAAACGCTCCCAGGACAGGTACAGCACGGTGTTAGATAAGAGTAAAGCTCCCTCTACACTGTCCCCATCAAACACTCCCGGGACAGGTACAGCACGGGGTTAGATACAGAGTAAAGCTCCCTCCACACTGTCCCCTTCAAACACTCCCAGGACAGGTACAGCATGGGGTTAGATACAGAGTAAAGCTCACTCTACACGGTCCCCTTCAAACACTCCCAGGACAGGTACAGCACGCGGTTAGATATAGCCTAAAGCTCCCTCTACACTGTCCCCAATAAACACTGTCAGGACAGGTGCAGCACAGGGTTAGATACAGCGAAAAGCTCCCTCTAGACCGTCCCCCATCATACACTCGCAGGACAGGTACAGCACGGGTTTAGATACAGAGTAAAACTCCCTCTACACCGTCCCCATCAAACACTCCCAGGACAGGTACAGCACGGGGTTAGATAGAGAGTAAAGCTCCCTCTACACTGTGCACATCAAACACTCCCAGGACAGGTACAGCACGGGGTTAGATACAGAGTAAAGCTCCCTCTACACTGTCCCCATCAAACACTCCCAGGACAGGTACAGGACGGGGTTAGATACAGAGTAAATCTCCCTCTACACTGTCCCCATCAAACACTCCCAGGACAGGTACAGCATGGGGTTAGATACAGAGTAAATCTCCGTCTACACTGTCCCCATTAAACACTTCCAGGCCAGGTACAGCACGGGGTTAGATACAGAGTAAATCTCCCTCTAAACTGTCCACATCAAACACTCCCAGCACAGGGACAGCACAGGGTTAGATACTGAGTAAAGCTCCCTCTACACAAAGTCCCCATCAAACACTTCCAGGATAGGTAAAGCACGGGGTTAGATACAGAATAAAGCTCCCTCTAAACTGTCCCCATCAAACGCAACCAGGACACGTACATCACGGGGTTAGATACAGTGTAAAGCTCTATCTACACTGTCCCCATCAAACACTCCCAGGACAGGTACAGCACTGGGTTAGATACAGAGTAAAGCTCCCTCTACATTGTGCCCATTAAACACACCCAGGACAGGTACAGCACGGGGTTAGATACAGAGTAAAGCACCCACTACACGGTCCCTATTAAACACTCCAAGGAATGGTACAGCATGGGTTAGATACAGAGTAAATCTACCTCTACACCTTCCCCATCAATCACTCCCAGGGCAGGTACAGCACAGGGTTAGATACAGAGTAAATCTCCCTCAACACTGTCCCCATCAAACACTCCCAGGACAGGTACAGAACGGGGTTAAATACAGAGTAAAGCTCCCTCTACACCGTCCCCATCAAACACTCCCAGGACAGGTACAGCTCGGGGTTAGATACAGAGTAAAGCTCCCGCTACGTTGATCCATCAAACACTCCCAGGACAGGTACAGCACGGGGTAAGATGCAGAGTAAATCTCCCTCTACACCGTCCCCATCAAACACTCCCAGGGCAGGTACAGCAAAGGGTTAGATACAGAGTAAATCTCCCTTACACTGTCCCCATCAAACACTCCGAGCACAGGTACAGCACGGGGTTAGATTCAGAGTAAATCTCCGTCTACACTGTCCCCATCAAACACTCCCAGGCCTGGTACAGCAAGGGGTTGGAAAGAGATTAAAGGTCCCTCTACTCCATCCCCATCAAACACTCAAAGGACAGGTACAGCACGGGGTTAGGTACAGAGTTAATCTCCGTCTACACTGTCCCCATCAAACACTCCCAGGACAGGTATAGCACGGGGTTAGATACAGAGTAAATCTCCCTCTACACTGTCCCCATCAAACACTCCCCGGACAGGTACAGCACGGGGTTAGATAGAGAGAAAAGCTCCCTCTACACCATCCCCATTAAACTCTCCCAGGACAGGTACAGCACGGAGTTAGATACAGAGTTAATGTCCGTCTACACTGTCCCCTTCAAACACACCCAGGACAGGTATAGCACGGGGTTAGATTCAGAGTAAATCTCCCTCTAACTGTCCCCATCAAACACTCCCAGGACAGGTACAGCACGGGGTTAGATACAGAGTAAAGCTCCCTCTACACTGTCCCCATCAAACACTCCGTGGACAGGTACAGCACGGGGTTAGATACAGAGTAAATCTACCTCTACACTGTCCCCAACAAACACTCCCAGGATAGGTAAAGCACAGGGTTAGATACAGAGTAAAGCTCCATCTACAACGTCCCCATCAAACACTCCCAGGACAGGTACAGCACGGGGTTAGATACAGAGTAAATCTCCCTCTACACTGTACCCATCAAACACTTCCAGGACAGGTACAGCATGTGGTTAGATACAGAATAAATCTCCCTCTACACTGTCCCCATCAAAGAGTCCCAGGACAGGTACAGCATGGGGTTAGATAAAGAGGAATTCTCCCTCTATAAAATACACATCAAACACTCCCAGGACAGGTACAGCACGCGGTTAGATACAGCCTAAAGCTCCCTCTACACTGTCCCCCATAAACACTCTCAGGACAGGTACAGCACGGGGTTAGATATACCGAAAAGCTCTCTCAAGACCGTCCCCCATCATACAGTCGCAGGACAGGTACAGCACGGGTTTAGATACAGAGTAAAACTTCCTCTACACTGTTGACATTAAACACTCCCAGGGCAGTTACAGCATGGGGTTAGATAGAGAGCAAAGCTCCCTCTACACCATCCCCTTCAAACGCTCCCAGGACAGGTACAGCACGGTGTTAGATAAGAGTAAAGCTCCCTCTACACTGTCCCCATCAAACACTCCCGGGACAGGTACAGCACGGGGTTAGATACAGAGTAAAGCTCCCTCCACACTGTCCCCTTCAAACACTCCCAGGACAGGTACAGCATGGGGTTAGATACAGAGTAAAGCTCACTCTACACGGTCCCCTTCAAACACTCCCAGGACAGGTACAGCACGCGGTTAGATATAGCCTAAAGCTCCCTCTACACTGTCCCCAATAAACACTGTCAGGACAGGTGCAGCACAGGGTTAGATACAGCGAAAAGCTCCCTCTAGACCGTCCCCCATCATACACTCGCAGGACAGGTACAGCACGGGTTTAGATACAGAGTAAAACTCCCTCTACACCGTCCCCATCAAACACTCCCAGGACAGGTACAGCACGGGGTTAGATAGAGAGTAAAGCTCCCTCTACACTGTGCACATCAAACACTCCCAGGACAGGTACAGCACGGGGTTAGATACAGAGTAAAGCTCCCTCTACACTGTCCCCATCAAACACTCCCAGGACAGGTACAGGACGGGGTTAGATACAGAGTAAATCTCCCTCTACACTGTCCCCATCAAACACTCCCAGGACAGGTACAGCATGGGGTTAGATACAGAGTAAATCTCCGTCTACACTGTCCCCATTAAACACTTCCAGGCCAGGTACAGCACGGGGTTAGATACAGAGTAAATCTCCCTCTAAACTGTCCACATCAAACACTCCCAGCACAGGGACAGCACAGGGTTAGATACTGAGTAAAGCTCCCTCTACACAAAGTCCCCATCAAACACTTCCAGGATAGGTAAAGCACGGGGTTAGATACAGAATAAAGCTCCCTCTAAACTGTCCCCATCAAACGCAACCAGGACACGTACATCACGGGGTTAGATACAGTGTAAAGCTCTATCTACACTGTCCCCATCAAACACTCCCAGGACAGGTACAGCACTGGGTTAGATACAGAGTAAAGCTCCCTCTACATTGTGCCCATTAAACACACCCAGGACAGGTACAGCACGGGGTTAGATACAGAGTAAAGCACCCACTACACGGTCCCTATTAAACACTCCAAGGAATGGTACAGCATGGGTTAGATACAGAGTAAATCTACCTCTACACCTTCCCCATCAATCACTCCCAGGGCAGGTACAGCACAGGGTTAGATACAGAGTAAATCTCCCTCAACACTGTCCCCATCAAACACTCCCAGGACAGGTACAGAACGGGGTTAAATACAGAGTAAAGCTCCCTCTACACCGTCCCCATCAAACACTCCCAGGACAGGTACAGCTCGGGGTTAGATACAGAGTAAAGCTCCCGCTACGTTGATCCATCAAACACTCCCAGGACAGGTACAGCACGGGGTAAGATGCAGAGTAAATCTCCCTCTACACCGTCCCCATCAAACACTCCCAGGGCAGGTACAGCAAAGGGTTAGATACAGAGTAAATCTCCCTTACACTGTCCCCATCAAACACTCCGAGCACAGGTACAGCACGGGGTTAGATTCAGAGTAAATCTCCGTCTACACTGTCCCCATCAAACACTCCCAGGCCTGGTACAGCAAGGGGTTGGAAAGAGATTAAAGGTCCCTCTACTCCATCCCCATCAAACACTCAAAGGACAGGTACAGCACGGGGTTAGGTACAGAGTTAATCTCCGTCTACACTGTCCCCATCAAACACTCCCAGGACAGGTATAGCACGGGGTTAGATACAGAGTAAATCTCCCTCTACACTGTCCCCATCAAACACTCCCCGGACAGGTACAGCACGGGGTTAGATAGAGAGAAAAGCTCCCTCTACACCATCCCCATTAAACTCTCCCAGGACAGGTACAGCACGGAGTTAGATACAGAGTTAATGTCCGTCTACACTGTCCCCTTCAAACACACCCAGGACAGGTATAGCACGGGGTTAGATTCAGAGTAAATCTCCCTCTAACTGTCCCCATCAAACACTCCCAGGACAGGTACAGCACGGGGTTAGATACAGAGTAAAGCTCCCTCTACACTGTCCCCATCAAACACTCCGTGGACAGGTACAGCACGGGGTTAGATACAGAGTAAATCTACCTCTACACTGTCCCCAACAAACACTCCCAGGATAGGTAAAGCACAGGGTTAGATACAGAGTAAAGCTCCATCTACAACGTCCCCATCAAACACTCCCAGGACAGGTACAGCACGGGGTTAGATACAGAGTAAATCTCCCTCTACACTGTACCCATCAAACACTTCCAGGACAGGTACAGCATGTGGTTAGATACAGAATAAATCTCCCTCTACACTGTCCCCATCAAAGAGTCCCAGGACAGGTACAGCATGGGGTTAGATAAAGAGGAATTCTCCCTCTATAGAATACACATCAAACACTCCCAGGACAGGTACAGCACGCGGTTAGATACAGCCTAAAGCTCCCTCTACACTGTCCCCCATAAACACTCTCAGGACAGGTACAGCACGGGGTTAGATATACCAAAAAGCTCTCTCAAGACCGTCCCCCATCATACAGTCGCAGGACAGGTACAGCACGGGTTTAGATACACAGTAAAACTTCCACTACACTGTTGACATTAAACACTCCCAGGGCAGTTACAGCATGGGGTTAGATAGAGAGCAAAGCTCCCTCTACACCATCCCAATCAAACACTCCGAGGACAGGTGCAGCACGGGGTTAGATACAGAGTAAAGCTCCCTCTACACTGTCCCCTTCAAACGCTCCCAGGACAGGTACAGCACGGTGTTAGATAAGAGTAAAGCTCCCTCTACACTGTCCCCATCAAACACTCCCGGGACAGGTACAGCACGGGGTTAGATACAGAGTAAAGCTCCCTCCACACTGTCCCCTTCAAACACTCCCAGGACAGGTACAGCATGGGGTTAGATACAGAGTAAAGCTCACTCTACACGGTCCCCTTCAAACACTCCCAGGACAGGTACAGCACGCGGTTAGATATAGCCTAAAGCTCCCTCTACACTGTCCCCAATAAACACTGTCAGGACAGGTGCAGCACAGGGTTAGATACAGCGAAAAGCTCCCTCTAGACCGTCCCCCATCATACACTCGCAGGACAGGTATAGCACGGGGTTAGATTCAGAGTAAATCTCCCTCTACACCGTCCCCATCAAACACTCCCAGGACAGGTACAGCACGGGGTTAGATAGAGAGTAAAGCTCCCTCTACACTGTGCACATCAAACACTCCCAGGACAGGTACAGCACGGGGTTAGATACAGAGTAAAGCTCCCTCTACACTGTCCCCATCAAACACTCCCAGGACAGGTACAGGACGGGGTTAGATACAGAGTAAATCTCCCTCTACACTGTCCCCATCAAACACTCCCAGGACAGGTACAGCATGGGGTTAGATACAGAGTAAATCTCCGTCTACACTGTCCCCATTAAACACTTCCAGGCCAGGTACAGCACGGGGTTAGATACAGAGTAAATCTCCCTCTAAACTGTCCACATCAAACACTCCCAGCACAGGGACAGCACAGGGTTAGATACTGAGTAAAGCTCCCTCTACACAAAGTCCCCATCAAACACTTCCAGGATAGGTAAAGCACGGGGTTAGATACAGAATAAAGCTCCCTCTAAACTGTCCCCATCAAACGCAACCAGGACACGTACATCACGGGGTTAGATACAGTGTAAAGCTCTATCTACACTGTCCCCATCAAACACTCCCAGGACAGGTACAGCACTGGGTTAGATACAGAGTAAAGCTCCCTCTACATTGTGCCCATTAAACACACCCAGGACAGGTACAGCACGGGGTTAGATACAGAGTAAAGCACCCACTACACGGTCCCTATTAAACACTCCAAGGAATGGTACAGCATGGGTTAGATACAGAGTAAATCTACCTCTACACCTTCCCCATCAATCACTCCCAGGGCAGGTACAGCACAGGGTTAGATACAGAGTAAATCTCCCTCAACACTGTCCCCATCAAACACTCCCAGGACAGGTACAGAACGGGGTTAAATACAGAGTAAAGCTCCCTCTACACCGTCCCCATCAAACACTCCCAGGACAGGTACAGCTCGGGGTTAGATACAGAGTAAAGCTCCCGCTACGTTGATCCATCAAACACTCCCAGGACAGGTACAGCACGGGGTAAGATGCAGAGTAAATCTCCCTCTACACCGTCCCCATCAAACACTCCCAGGGCAGGTACAGCAAAGGGTTAGATACAGAGTAAATCTCCCTTACACTGTCCCCATCAAACACTCCGAGCACAGGTACAGCACGGGGTTAGATTCAGAGTAAATCTCCGTCTACACTGTCCCCATCAAACACTCCCAGGCCTGGTACAGCAAGGGGTTGGAAAGAGATTAAAGGTCCCTCTACTCCATCCCCATCAAACACTCAAAGGACAGGTACAGCACGGGGTTAGGTACAGAGTTAATCTCCGTCTACACTGTCCCCATCAAACACTCCCAGGACAGGTATAGCACGGGGTTAGATACAGAGTAAATCTCCCTCTACACTGTCCCCATCAAACACTCCCCGGACAGGTACAGCACGGGGTTAGATAGAGAGAAAAGCTCCCTCTACACCATCCCCATTAAACTCTCCCAGGACAGGTACAGCACGGAGTTAGATACAGAGTTAATGTCCGTCTACACTGTCCCCTTCAAACACACCCAGGACAGGTATAGCACGGGGTTAGATTCAGAGTAAATCTCCCTCTAACTGTCCCCATCAAACACTCCCAGGACAGGTACAGCACGGGGTTAGATACAGAGTAAAGCTCCCTCTACACTGTCCCCATCAAACACTCCGTGGACAGGTACAGCACGGGGTTAGATACAGAGTAAATCTACCTCTACACTGTCCCCAACAAACACTCCCAGGATAGGTAAAGCACAGGGTTAGATACAGAGTAAAGCTCCATCTACAACGTCCCCATCAAACACTCCCAGGACAGGTACAGCACGGGGTTAGATACAGAGTAAATCTCCCTCTACACTGTACCCATCAAACACTTCCAGGACAGGTACAGCATGTGGTTAGATACAGAATAAATCTCCCTCTACACTGTCCCCATCAAAGAGTCCCAGGACAGGTACAGCATGGGGTTAGATAAAGAGGAATTCTCCCTCTATAGAATACACATCAAACACTCCCAGGACAGGTACAGCACGCGGTTAGATACAGCCTAAAGCTCCCTCTACACTGTCCCCCATAAACACTCTCAGGACAGGTACAGCACGGGGTTAGATATACCGAAAAGCTCTCTCAAGACCGTCCCCCATCATACAGTCGCAGGACAGGTACAGCACGGGTTTAGATACACAGTAAAACTTCCACTACACTGTTGACATTAAACACTCCCAGGGCAGTTACAGCATGGGGTTAGATAGAGAGCAAAGCTCCCTCTACACCATCCCAATCAAACACTCCGAGGACAGGTGCAGCACGGGGTTAGATACAGAGTAAAGCTCCCTCTACACTGTCCCCTTCAAACGCTCCCAGGACAGGTACAGCACGGTGTTAGATAAGAGTAAAGCTCCCTCTACACTGTCCCCATCAAACACTCCCGGGACAGGTACAGCACGGGGTTAGATACAGAGTAAAGCTCCCTCCACACTGTCCCCTTCAAACACTCCCAGGACAGGTACAGCATGGGGTTAGATACAGAGTAAAGCTCACTCTACACGGTCCCCTTCAAACACTCCCAGGACAGGTACAGCACGCGGTTAGATATAGCCTAAAGCTCCCTCTACACTGTCCCCAATAAACACTGTCAGGACAGGTGCAGCACAGGGTTAGATACAGCGAAAAGCTCCCTCTAGACCGTCCCCCATCATACACTCGCAGGACAGGTATAGCACGGGGTTAGATTCAGAGTAAATCTCCCTCTACACCGTCCCCATCAAACACTCCCAGGACAGGTACAGCACGGGGTTAGATAGAGAGTAAAGCTCCCTCTACACTGTGCACATCAAACACTCCCAGGACAGGTACAGCACGGGGTTAGATACAGAGTAAAGCTCCCTCTACACTGTCCCCATCAAACACTCCCAGGACAGGTACAGGACGGGGTTAGATACAGAGTAAATCTCCCTCTACACTGTCCCCATCAAACACTCCCAGGACAGGTACAGCATGGGGTTAGATACAGAGTAAATCTCCGTCTACACTGTCCCCATTAAACACTTCCAGGCCAGGTACAGCACGGGGTTAGATACAGAGTAAATCTCCCTCTAAACTGTCCACATCAAACACTCCCAGCACAGGGACAGCACAGGGTTAGATACTGAGTAAAGCTCCCTCTACACAAAGTCCCCATCAAACACTTCCAGGATAGGTAAAGCACGGGGTTAGATACAGAATAAAGCTCCCTCTAAACTGTCCCCATCAAACGCAACCAGGACACGTACATCACGGGGTTAGATACAGTGTAAAGCTCTATCTACACTGTCCCCATCAAACACTCCCAGGACAGGTACAGCACTGGGTTAGATACAGAGTAAAGCTCCCTCTACATTGTGCCCATTAAACACACCCAGGACAGGTACAGCACGGGGTTAGATACAGAGTAAAGCACCCACTACACGGTCCCTATTAAACACTCCAAGGAATGGTACAGCATGGGTTAGATACAGAGTAAATCTACCTCTACACCTTCCCCATCAATCACTCCCAGGGCAGGTACAGCACAGGGTTAGATACAGAGTAAATCTCCCTCAACACTGTCCCCATCAAACACTCCCAGGACAGGTACAGAACGGGGTTAAATACAGAGTAAAGCTCCCTCTACACCGTCCCCATCAAACACTCCCAGGACAGGTACAGCTCGGGGTTAGATACAGAGTAAAGCTCCCGCTACGTTGATCCATCAAACACTCCCAGGACAGGTACAGCACGGGGTAAGATGCAGAGTAAATCTCCCTCTACACCGTCCCCATCAAACACTCCCAGGGCAGGTACAGCAAAGGGTTAGATACAGAGTAAATCTCCCTTACACTGTCCCCATCAAACACTCCGAGCACAGGTACAGCACGGGGTTAGATTCAGAGTAAATCTCCGTCTACACTGTCCCCATCAAACACTCCCAGGCCTGGTACAGCAAGGGGTTGGAAAGAGATTAAAGGTCCCTCTACTCCATCCCCATCAAACACTCAAAGGACAGGTACAGCACGGGGTTAGGTACAGAGTTAATCTCCGTCTACACTGTCCCCATCAAACACTCCCAGGACAGGTATAGCACGGGGTTAGATACAGAGTAAATCTCCCTCTACACTGTCCCCATCAAACACTCCCCGGACAGGTACAGCACGGGGTTAGATAGAGAGAAAAGCTCCCTCTACACCATCCCCATTAAACTCTCCCAGGACAGGTACAGCACGGAGTTAGATACAGAGTTAATGTCCGTCTACACTGTCCCCTTCAAACACACCCAGGACAGGTATAGCACGGGGTTAGATTCAGAGTAAATCTCCCTCTAACTGTCCCCATCAAACACTCCCAGGACAGGTACAGCACGGGGTTAGATACAGAGTAAAGCTCCCTCTACACTGTCCCCATCAAACACTCCGTGGACAGGTACAGCACGGGGTTAGATACAGAGTAAATCTACCTCTACACTGTCCCCAACAAACACTCCCAGGATAGGTAAAGCACAGGGTTAGATACAGAGTAAAGCTCCATCTACAACGTCCCCATCAAACACTCCCAGGACAGGTACAGCACGGGGTTAGATACAGAGTAAATCTCCCTCTACACTGTACCCATCAAACACTTCCAGGACAGGTACAGCATGTGGTTAGATACAGAATAAATCTCCCTCTACACTGTCCCCATCAAAGAGTCCCAGGACAGGTACAGCATGGGGTTAGATAAAGAGGAATTCTCCCTCTATAGAATACACATCAAACACTCCCAGGACAGGTACAGCACGCGGTTAGATACAGCCTAAAGCTCCCTCTACACTGTCCCCCATAAACACTCTCAGGACAGGTACAGCACGGGGTTAGATATACCGAAAAGCTCTCTCAAGACCGTCCCCCATCATACAGTCGCAGGACAGGTACAGCACGGGTTTAGATACACAGTAAAACTTCCACTACACTGTTGACATTAAACACTCCCAGGGCAGTTACAGCATGGGGTTAGATAGAGAGCAAAGCTCCCTCTACACCATCCCAATCAAACACTCCGAGGACAGGTGCAGCACGGGGTTAGATACAGAGTAAAGCTCCCTCTACACTGTCCCCTTCAAACGCTCCCAGGACAGGTACAGCACGGTGTTAGATAAGAGTAAAGCTCCCTCTACACTGTCCCCATCAAACACTCCCGGGACAGGTACAGCACGGGGTTAGATACAGAGTAAAGCTCCCTCCACACTGTCCCCTTCAAACACTCCCAGGACAGGTACAGCATGGGGTTAGATACAGAGTAAAGCTCACTCTACACGGTCCCCTTCAAACACTCCCAGGACAGGTACAGCACGCGGTTAGATATAGCCTAAAGCTCCCTCTACACTGTCCCCAATAAACACTGTCAGGACAGGTGCAGCACAGGGTTAGATACAGCGAAAAGCTCCCTCTAGACCGTCCCCCATCATACACTCGCAGGACAGGTACAGCACGGGTTTAGATACAGAGTAAAACTCCCTCTACACCGTCCCCATCAAACACTCCCAGGACAGGTACAGCACGCGGTTAGATACAGCCTAAAGCTCCCTCTACACTGTCCCCCATAAACACTCTCAGGACAGGTACAGCACGGGGTTAGATATACCGAAAAGCTCTCTCAAGACCGTCCCCCATCATACAGTCGCAGGACAGGTACAGCACGGGTTTAGATACACAGTAAAACTTCCACTACACTGTTGACATTAAACACTCCCAGGGCAGTTACAGCATGGGGTTAGATAGAGAGCAAAGCTCCCTCTACACCATCCCAATCAAACACTCCGAGGACAGGTGCAGCACGGGGTTAGATACAGAGTAAAGCTCCCTCTACACTGTCCCCTTCAAACGCTCCCAGGACAGGTACAGCACGGTGTTAGATAAGAGTAAAGCTCCCTCTACACTGTCCCCATCAAACACTCCCGGGACAGGTACAGCACGGGGTTAGATACAGAGTAAAGCTCCCTCCACACTGTCCCCTTCAAACACTCCCAGGACAGGTACAGCATGGGGTTAGATACAGAGTAAATCTCACTCTACACGGTCCCCTTCAAACACTCCCAGGACAGGTACAGCACGCGGTTAGATATAGCCTAAAGCTCCCTCTACACTGTCCCCAATAAACACTGTCAGGACAGGTGCAGCACAGGGTTAGATACAGCGAAAAGCTCCCTCTAGACCGTCCCCCATCATACACTCGCAGGACAGGTACAGCACGGGTTTAGATACAGAGTAAAACTCCCTCTACACCGTCCCCATCAAACACTCCCAGGACAGGTACAGCACGGGGTTAGATAGAGAGTAAAGCTCCCTCTACACTGTGCACATCAAACACTCCCAGGACAGGTACAGCACGGGGTTAGATACAGAGTAAAGCTCCCTCTACACTGTCCCCATCAAACACTTCCAGGATAAGTAAAGCACGGGGTTAGATACAGAATAAAGCTCCCTCTAAACTGTCCCCATTAAACGCAACTAGGACACGTACATCACGGGGTTAGATACAGTGTAAAGCTCTATTTACACTGTCCCCATCAAACACTCCCAGGACAGGTACAGCACTGGGTTAGATACAGAGTAAAGCTCCCTCTACATTGTGCCCATTAAACACACCCAGGACAGGTACAGCACGGGGTTAGATACAGAGTAAAGCTCCCTCTACATTGTGCCCATTAAACACTCCCAGGACAGGTACAGCACGGGGTTAGATACAGAGTAAAGCACCCACTACACGGTCCCTATTAAACACTCCAAGGAATGGTACAGCATGGGTTAGATACAGAGTAAATCTACCTCTACACCTTCCCCATCAATCACTCCCAGGGCAGGTACAGCACGGGGTTAGATACAGAGTAAATCTCCCTCAACACTGTCCCCATCAAACACTCCCAGGACAGGTACAGCACGGGGTAAGATGCAGAATAAATCTCCCTCTACACCGTCCCCATCAAACACTCCCAGGGCAGGTACAGGAAAGGGTTAGATACAGAGTAAATCTCCCTTACACTGTCCCCATCAAACACTCCGAGCACAGGTACAGCACGGGGTTAGGTACAGAGTTAATCTCCGTCTACACTGTCCCCATCAAACACTCCCAGGACAGGTATAGCACGGGGTTAGATACAGAGTAAATCTCCCTCTACACTGTCCCCATCAAACACTCGCAGGACAGGTACAGCACGGGGTTAGCTACAGAGTAAAGCTCCCTCTACACTGTCCCCATTAAACACTCCCAGGACAGGTACAGCACGGGGTTAGATACAGAGTAAAGTTCCCTCTACACAATTCCCCATCTAACACTCCCAGGACAGAAACAGCACGGGGTTAGTTACAGAGTAAAGCTCCTTCTACACTGTCCCCATCAAACTCTCCCAGGACAGGTACAGCACGAAGTTAGATACAGAGTAAAGCTCCCTCTACATAGTCCCCATCAAACACTCCCAGGGCAGGTAAAGCACGGGGTTAGATACAGTGTAAAGCTCCCTCCAAACCGTCCCCATCAAACACTCCCAGGACAGAGGAGCACAGGGTTAGATACAGAGTAAATTTATCTCTACACTGTACCCATCAAACAATTCCAGGACAGGTACAGCACGGGGTTAGATACAGAGTAAATCTCGCTCTACACCGTCCCCATCAAACACTCACAGGACAGGTACAGCACGGGCTTAGATACAGAGTAAATCTCCCTCTGCACTGTCCCCATCAAACACTCCCAGGACAGGTACAGCATGGGGTTAGATACAGAGTAAATCTCCCTCTACAATGTCCCCATCAAAAACTCCCAGGACAGGTACAGCATGGGGTTAGATAGAGAGTAAAGCTCCCTCTACACGGTCCCCTTCAAACACTCCCAGGACAGGTACAGCACGCGGTTAGTTACAGCCTAAAGCTACCTCTACACTGTCCCCAATAAACACTCTCAGGACAGGTACAGCACGGGGTTAGATACAGAGAAAAGCTCCCTCTAGCCCGTCCCCTATCAGACACTCCCAGGACAGGTACAGCACGGGTTTAGATACAGAGTAAATCTCCCTCTACACTGTTGACATTAAACACTCCCAGGACAGTGACAGCATGGGGTTAGATACAGAGTAAAGCTCCCTCTACACCGTCCCCATCAAACACTCCGTGGACAGGTACAGCACGGGGTTAGATACAGAGTAAAGATCCCTCTACACTGTCCCCTTCAAACGCTCCCAGGACAGGTACAGCACGTTGTTAGATACAGAGTAAAGCACCATCTACACTGTCCCCATCAAACACTCCAAGGACAGGTACAGCACGGGGTTAGATGCAGAGTAAAGCCCCCTCTACACTGTCCCCATTAAACACTCCCAGGACAGGTAGAGCACGGGGTTAGATACAGAGTAAAGCTCCCTCTACACTGTCCCCATCAAACACTCCCAGGACAGGTACAGCACGGGGTTAGATACAGAGTAAAGCTCCCTCTACACTGTCCCCATCAAACACTCCCAGGACAGGTACAGCACGGGGTTAGATACAGTGTTAAGCTCCCTCTACACTGTCCCCATCAAACACTCCCAGGACAGGTACAGCACTGGGTTAGATACAGAGTAAAGCTCCCTCTACACTGTCCCCATTAAATACTCCCAGGACAGGTACAGCACGGGGTTAGATACAGAGTAAATCTCCGGCTTCACTGTCCCCATCAAACAATCCCAGGACAGGTACAGCACGGGGTTAGATACAGAGTAATTCTCCCTCTACACTGTCCCCATCAAACAATCCCAGGACAGGTACAGCACGGGGTTAGATACAGAGTAAAGCTCCCTCTACACCTTCCCCAACAAACACTCCGAGGACAGGTACAGCACAGGGTTAGATACAGAGTAAAGCTCCCTCTACACTTTCCCCATCAAACACTCCCAGGACAGATACAGCACGGGGTTAGATATAGTGTAAAGCTCCCTCTACACTGTACCCATCAAACACTCCCAGGACCGGGACAGCACGCGGTTAGATACAGAGTAAAGCTCCCTCTACACTGTCCCCATCAAACACTCCCAGGAAAGGTACAGCACGCGTTTGATACAGCCTAAAGCTCCCTCTACACTGTCCCCCATAAACACTCTCAGGACAGGTACAGCACGGGGTTAGATACAGCGAAAAGCTCCCTCTACACCGTCCCCCATCATACACTCGCAGGACAGGTACAGCACGGGGTTAGATACAGAGTAAATCTCCCTCTACACCGTCCCCATCAAACACTCCCAGGACAGGTACAGCCAGGGTTTGATACAGAGTAAATATCCCTCTACACCTTCCCCATCAAACACTCCCAGGACAGGTACAGCACGGGGTTAGATACAGAGTAAAGCTCCATCTACAACGTCCCCATCAAACACTCCCAGGACAGGTACAGCACGGGGTTAGATACAGAGTAAATCTCCCTCTACACTGTACCCATCAAACACTTCCAGGACAGGTACAGCATGTGGTTAGATACAGAATAAATCTCCCTCTACACTGTCCCCATCAAAGAGTCCCAGGACAGGTACAGCATGGGGTTAGATAAAGAGGAATTCTCCCTCTATAAAATACACATCAAACACTCCCAGGACAGGTACAGCACGCGGTTAGATACAGCCTAAAGCTCCCTCTACACTGTCCCCCATAAACACTCTCAGGACAGGTACAGCACGGGGTTAGATATACCGAAAAGCTCTCTCAAGACCGTCCCCCATCATACAGTCGCAGGACAGGTACAGCACGGGTTTAGATACAGAGTAAAACTTCCTCTACACTGTTGACATTAAACACTCCCAGGGCAGTTACAGCATGGGGTTAGATAGAGAGCAAAGCTCCCTCTACACCATCCCCATCAAACACTCCGAGGACAGGTGCAGCACGGGGTTAGATACAGAGTAAAGCTCCCTCTACACTGTCCCCTTCAAACGCTCCCAGGACAGGTACAGCACGGTGTTAGATAAGAGTAAAGCTCCCTCTACACTGTCCCCATCAAACACTCCCGGGACAGGTACAGCACGGGGTTAGATACAGAGTAAAGCTCCCTCCACACTGTCCCCTTCAAACACTCCCAGGACAGGTACAGCATGGGGTTAGATACAGAGTAAAGCTCACTCTACACGGTCCCCTTCAAACACTCCCAGGACAGGTACAGCACGCGGTTAGATATAGCCTAAAGCTCCCTCTACACTGTCCCCAATAAACACTGTCAGGACAGGTGCAGCACAGGGTTAGATACAGCGAAAAGCTCCCTCTAGACCGTCCCCCATCATACACTCGCAGGACAGGTACAGCACGGGTTTAGATACAGAGTAAAACTCCCTCTACACCGTCCCCATCAAACACTCCCAGGACAGGTACAGCACGGGGTTAGATAGAGAGTAAAGCTCCCTCTACACTGTGCACATCAAACACTCCCAGGACAGGTACAGCACGGGGTTAGATACAGAGTAAAGCTCCCTCTACACTGTCCCCATCAAACACTCCCAGGACAGGTACAGGACGGGGTTAGATACAGAGTAAATCTCCCTCTACACTGTCCCCATCAAACACTCCCAGGACAGGTACAGCATGGGGTTAGATACAGAGTAAATCTCCGTCTACACTGTCCCCATTAAACACTTCCAGGCCAGGTACAGCACGGGGTTAGATACAGAGTAAATCTCCCTCTAAACTGTCCACATCAAACACTCCCAGCACAGGGACAGCACAGGGTTAGATACTGAGTAAAGCTCCCTCTACACAAAGTCCCCATCAAACACTTCCAGGATAGGTAAAGCACGGGGTTAGATACAGAATAAAGCTCCCTCTAAACTGTCCCCATCAAACGCAACCAGGACACGTACATCACGGGGTTAGATACAGTGTAAAGCTCTATCTACACTGTCCCCATCAAACACTCCCAGGACAGGTACAGCACTGGGTTAGATACAGAGTAAAGCTCCCTCTACATTGTGCCCATTAAACACACCCAGGACAGGTACAGCACGGGGTTAGATACAGAGTAAAGCACCCACTACACGGTCCCTATTAAACACTCCAAGGAATGGTACAGCATGGGTTAGATACAGAGTAAATCTACCTCTACACCTTCCCCATCAATCACTCCCAGGGCAGGTACAGCACAGGGTTAGATACAGAGTAAATCTCCCTCAACACTGTCCCCATCAAACACTCCCAGGACAGGTACAGAACGGGGTTAAATACAGAGTAAAGCTCCCTCTACACCGTCCCCATCAAACACTCCCAGGACAGGTACAGCTCGGGGTTAGATACAGAGTAAAGCTCCCGCTACGTTGATCCATCAAACACTCCCAGGACAGGTACAGCACGGGGTAAGATGCAGAGTAAATCTCCCTCTACACCGTCCCCATCAAACACTCCCAGGGCAGGTACAGCAAAGGGTTAGATACAGAGTAAATCTCCCTTACACTGTCCCCATCAAACACTCCGAGCACAGGTACAGCACGGGGTTAGATTCAGAGTAAATCTCCGTCTACACTGTCCCCATCAAACACTCCCAGGCCTGGTACAGCAAGGGGTTGGAAAGAGATTAAAGGTCCCTCTACTCCATCCCCATCAAACACTCAAAGGACAGGTACAGCACGGGGTTAGGTACAGAGTTAATCTCCGTCTACACTGTCCCCATCAAACACTCCCAGGACAGGTATAGCACGGGGTTAGATACAGAGTAAATCTCCCTCTACACTGTCCCCATCAAACACTCCCCGGACAGGTACAGCACGGGGTTAGATAGAGAGAAAAGCTCCCTCTACACCATCCCCATTAAACTCTCCCAGGACAGGTACAGCACGGAGTTAGATACAGAGTTAATGTCCGTCTACACTGTCCCCTTCAAACACACCCAGGACAGGTATAGCACGGGGTTAGATTCAGAGTAAATCTCCCTCTAACTGTCCCCATCAAACACTCCCAGGACAGGTACAGCACGGGGTTAGATACAGAGTAAAGCTCCCTCTACACTGTCCCCATCAAACACTCCGTGGACAGGTACAGCACGGGGTTAGATACAGAGTAAATCTACCTCTACACTGTCCCCAACAAACACTCCCAGGATAGGTAAAGCACAGGGTTAGATACAGAGTAAAGCTCCATCTACAACGTCCCCATCAAACACTCCCAGGACAGGTACAGCACGGGGTTAGATACAGAGTAAATCTCCCTCTACACTGTACCCATCAAACACTTCCAGGACAGGTACAGCATGTGGTTAGATACAGAATAAATCTCCCTCTACACTGTCCCCATCAAAGAGTCCCAGGACAGGTACAGCATGGGGTTAGATAAAGAGGAATTCTCCCTCTATAGAATACACATCAAACACTCCCAGGACAGGTACAGCACGCGGTTAGATACAGCCTAAAGCTCCCTCTACACTGTCCCCCATAAACACTCTCAGGACAGGTACAGCACGGGGTTAGATATACCGAAAAGCTCTCTCAAGACCGTCCCCCATCATACAGTCGCAGGACAGGTACAGCACGGGGTTAGATACACAGTAAAACTTCCACTACACTGTTGACATTAAACACTCCCAGGGCAGTTACAGCATGGGGTTAGATAGAGAGCAAAGCTCCCTCTACACCATCCCAATCAAACACTCCGAGGACAGGTGCAGCACGGGGTTAGATACAGAGTAAAGCTCCCTCTACACTGTCCCCTTCAAACGCTCCCAGGACAGGTACAGCACGGTGTTAGATAAGAGTAAAGCTCCCTCTACACTGTCCCCATCAAACACTCCCGGGACAGGTACAGCACGGGGTTAGATACAGAGTAAAGCTCCCTCCACACTGTCCCCTTCAAACACTCCCAGGACAGGTACAGCATGGGGTTAGATACAGAGTAAAGCTCACTCTACACGGTCCCCTTCAAACACTCCCAGGACAGGTACAGCACGCGGTTAGATATAGCCTAAAGCTCCCTCTACACTGTCCCCAATAAACACTGTCAGGACAGGTGCAGCACAGGGTTAGATACAGCGAAAAGCTCCCTCTAGACCGTCCCCCATCATACACTCGCAGGACAGGTACAGCACGGGTTTAGATACAGAGTAAAACTCCCTCTACACCGTCCCCATCAAACACTCCCAGGACAGGTACAGCACGGGGTTAGATAGAGAGTAAAGCTCCCTCTACACTGTGCACATCAAACACTCCCAGGACAGGTACAGCACGGGGTTAGATACAGAGTAAAGCTCCCTCTACACTGTCCCCATCAAACACTTCCAGGATAAGTAAAGCACGGGGTTAGATACAGAATAAAGCTCCCTCTAAACTGTCCCCATTAAACGCAACTAGGACACGTACATCACGGGGTTAGATACAGTGTAAAGCTCTATTTACACTGTCCCCATCAAACACTCCCAGGACAGGTACAGCACTGGGTTAGATACAGAGTAAAGCTCCCTCTACATTGTGCCCATTAAACACACCCAGGACAGGTACAGCACGGGGTTAGATACAGAGTAAAGCTCCCTCTACATTGTGCCCATTAAACACTCCCAGGACAGGTACAGCACGGGGTTAGATACAGAGTAAAGCACCCACTACACGGTCCCTATTAAACACTCCAAGGAATGGTACAGCATGGGTTAGATACAGAGTAAATCTACCTCTACACCTTCCCCATCAATCACTCCCAGGGCAGGTACAGCACGGGGTTAGATACAGAGTAAATCTCCCTCTACACTGTCCCCATCAAACACTCCCAGGACAGGTACAGCACGGGGTTAGATACAGAGTAAATCTCCCTCAACACTGTCCCCATCAAACACTCCCAGGACAGGTACAGAACGGGGTTAAATACAGAGTAAACCTCCCTCTACACCGTCCCCATCAAACACTCCCAGGACAGGTACAGCACGGGGTTAGATACAGAGTAACGCTCCGTCTACACTGTCCACATCAAACACTCCCAGGACAGGTACAGCACGGGGTTAGATACAGAGTAAATCTCCCTCAACACTGTCCCCATCAAACACTCCCAGGACAGGTACAGCACGGGGTAAGATGCAGAGTAAATCTCCCTCTACACCGTCCCCATCAAACACTCCCAGGGCAGGTACAGCAAAGGGTTAGATACAGAGTAAATCTCCCTTACACTGTCCCCATCAAACACTCCGAGCACAGGTACAGCACGGGGTTAGGTACAGAGTTAATCTCCGTCTACACTGTCCCCATCAAACACTCCCAGGACAGGTATAGCACGGGGTTAGATACAGAGTAAATCTCCCTCTACACTGTCCCCATCAAACACTCGCAGGACAGGTACAGCACGGGGTTAGCTACAGAGTAAAGCTCCCTCTACACTGTCCCCATTAAACACTCCCAGGACAGGTACAGCACGGGGTTAGATACAGAGTAAAGTTCCCTCTACACAATTCCCCATCTAACACTCCCAGGACAGAAACAGCACGGGGTTAGTTACAGAGTAAAGCTCCTTCTACACTGTCCCCATCAAACTCTCCCAGGACAGGTACAGCACGAAGTTAGATACAGAGTAAAGCTCCCTCTACATAGTCCCCATCAAACACTCCCAGGGCAGGTAAAGCACGGGGTTAGATACAGTGTAAAGCTCCCTCCAAACCGTCCCCATCAAACACTCCCAGGACAGAGGAGCACAGGGTTAGATACAGAGTAAATTTATCTCTACACTGTACCCATCAAACAATTCCAGGACAGGTACAGCACGGGGTTAGATACAGAGTAAATCTCGCTCTACACCGTCCCCATCAAACACTCACAGGACAGGTACAGCACGGGCTTAGATACAGAGTAAATCTCCCTCTGCACTGTCCCCATCAAACACTCCCAGGACAGGTACAGCATGGGGTTAGATACAGAGTAAATCTCCCTCTACAATGTCCCCATCAAAAACTCCCAGGACAGGTACAGCATGGGGTTAGATAGAGAGTAAAGCTCCCTCTACACGGTCCCCTTCAAACACTCCCAGGACAGGTACAGCACGCGGTTAGTTACAGCCTAAAGCTACCTCTACACTGTCCCCAATAAACACTCTCAGGACAGGTACAGCACGGGGTTAGATACAGAGAAAAGCTCCCTCTAGCCCGTCCCCTATCAGACACTCCCAGGACAGGTACAGCACGGGTTTAGATACAGAGTAAATCTCCCTCTACACTGTTGACATTAAACACTCCCAGGACAGTGACAGCATGGGGTTAGATACAGAGTAAAGCTCCCTCTACACCGTCCCCATCAAACACTCCGTGGACAGGTACAGCACGGGGTTAGATACAGAGTAAAGATCCCTCTACACTGTCCCCTTCAAACGCTCCCAGGACAGGTACAGCACGTTGTTAGATACAGAGTAAAGCACCATCTACACTGTCCCCATCAAACACTCCAAGGACAGGTACAGCACGGGGTTAGATGCAGAGTAAAGCCCCCTCTACACTGTCCCCATTAAACACTCCCAGGACAGGTAGAGCACGGGGTTAGATACAGAGTAAAGCTCCCTCTACACTGTCCCCATCAAACACTCCCAGGACAGGTACAGCACGGGGTTAGATACAGAGTAAAGCTCCCTCTACACTGTCCCCATCAAACACTCCCAGGACAGGTACAGCACGGGGTTAGATACAGTGTTAAGCTCCCTCTACACTGTCCCCATCAAACACTCCCAGGACAGGTACAGCACTGGGTTAGATACAGAGTAAAGCTCCCTCTACACTGTCCCCATTAAATACTCCCAGGACAGGTACAGCACGGGGTTAGATACAGAGTAAATCTCCGGCTTCACTGTCCCCATCAAACAATCCCAGGACAGGTACAGCACGGGGTTAGATACAGAGTAATTCTCCCTCTACACTGTCCCCATCAAACAATCCCAGGACAGGTACAGCACGGGGTTAGATACAGAGTAAAGCTCCCTCTACACCTTCCCCAACAAACACTCCGAGGACAGGTACAGCACAGGGTTAGATACAGAGTAAAGCTCCCTCTACACTTTCCCCATCAAACACTCCCAGGACAGATACAGCACGGGGTTAGATATAGTGTAAAGCTCCCTCTACACTGTACCCATCAAACACTCCCAGGACCGGGACAGCACGCGGTTAGATACAGAGTAAAGCTCCCTCTACACTGTCCCCATCAAACACTCCCAGGAAAGGTACAGCACGCGTTTGATACAGCCTAAAGCTCCCTCTACACTGTCCCCCATAAACACTCTCAGGACAGGTACAGCACGGGGTTAGATACAGCGAAAAGCTCCCTCTACACCGTCCCCCATCATACACTCGCAGGACAGGTACAGCACGGGGTTAGATACAGAGTAAATCTCCCTCTACACCGTCCCCATCAAACACTCCCAGGACAGGTACAGCCAGGGTTTGATACAGAGTAAATATCCCTCTACACCTTCCCCATCAAACACTCCCAGGACAGGTACAGCACGGGGTTAGATACAGAGTAAAGCTCCCTCTACACCATCCCCATCAAACACTCCCAGGACAGGTACAGCACGGGGTTAGATACAGAGTTAATCTCCGTCTTCACCATCCCCATCAAACACTCCCAGGACAGGAATAGCAGGGGGTTAGATACAGAGTAAATCTCCCTCTACACTGTCCCCATCAAACATTCCCAGGACAGGTACAGCACGCGGTTAGATACAGAGTAAAGCTCCCTCTACACTGTCCCCATCAAACACTCCCAGGGCAGGTACAGCTCGGGGTTAGATACAGCGTAAAGCTCCCTCTACACCGTCCCCCATCATACACTCGCAGGACAGGTACAGCACGGGTTTAGATACAGAGTAAAGCTCCCTCTACACTGTCCCCATCAAACACTCCCAGGACAGGTACAGCACGGGGTTAGATACAGAGTAAAGCTCCCGCTACATTGACCCCATCAAACACTCCAAGGACAGGTACAGCACGGGATTAGATACAGAGTAAAGCTCCCTCTACACCGTCCCCATCAAACACTCCCAGGACAGGTACAGCCAGGGTTAGATACAGAGTACATCTCCCTCTACACTGTCCCCATCAAACACTCCGAGCACAGGTACAGCACGGGGTTAGATTCGGAGTAAATCTCCGTCTACACTGTCCCCATCAAATAATCCCAGGCCAGGTACAGCACGGGATTAGATAGAGAGAAAAGCTCCCTCTACACCATCCCCATCAAACTCTCCCAGGACAGGTACAGCACGGAGTTAGATACAGAGTTAATGTCCGTCTACACTGTCCCCTTCAAACACACCCAGGACAGGTATAGCACGGGGTTAGATTCAGAGTAAATCTCCCGCTACACTGTACCCATCAAACACTCCGTGGACAGGTACAGCACGGGGTTAGATACAGAGTAAATCTCCCTCTACACTGTCCCCATCAAACACTCCCAGGAGAGGTACAGCATGGGGTTAGGTACAGAGTAAAGCTCCTTCTACACAGTCCCCATCAAACACTCCCAGGACAGGTACAGCACGGTGTTAGATACAGAGTAAAGCTCCCTCTACAACGTCCCCATCAAACACTCCCAGGACAGGTACAGCACGGGGTTAGATTCAGAGTAAATCTCCCTCTACACTGTACCCATCAAACACTTCCAGGACAGGTACAGCATGTGGTTAGATACAGAATAAATCTCCCTCTACACTGTCCCCATCAAACAGTCCCAGGACAGGTACAGCACGGGGTTAGATAAAGAGGAATTCTCCCTCTATAGAATTCACATCAATCACTCCCAGGACAGGTACAGCACGCGGTTAGATACTGCCTAAAGCTCCCTCTACACTGTCCCCCATAAACACTCTCAGGACAGGTACAGCACGGGGTTAGATACAGCGAAAAGCTCCCTCTAGACCGTCCCCCATCATACACTCGCAGGACAGGTACAGCACGGGTTTAGATACACAGTAAAACTTCCTCTACACTGTTGACATTAAACACTCCCAGGGCAGTTACAGCATGGGGTTAGATAGAGAGCAAAGCTCCCTCTACACCATCCCCATCAAGCACTCCGAGGACAGGTACAGCACGGGGTTAGATACAGAGTAAAGCTCCCTCTACACTGTCCCCTTCAAACGCTCCCAGGACAGGTACAGCACGGTGTTAGATACAGAGTAAAGCTCCATCTGCACTGTCCCCATCAAACACTCCCGGGACAGGTACAGCACGGGGTTAGATACAGAGTAAAGCTCCCTCCACACTGTCCCCTTCAAACACTCCCAGGACAGGTACAGCACGGGGTAAGATACAGAGTAAATCTCCCTCTACACTGTCCCCATCAAACACTCCCAGGACAGGTACAGCACGGGGTTAGATACAGAGTAAAGCCCCGTCTACACTGTCCCCATCAAACAATCCCAGGACAGGTACAGCACAGTGTTAGACACAGAGTAAATCTCCGTCTACACTGTCCCCATTAAACACATCCAGGCCAGGTACAGCACGGGGTTAGACACAGAGTAAATCTCCCTCTACACTGTCCCCATCAAACACTTCCAGGACAGGTAAAGCACGGGGTTAGATACAGAATAAAGCTCTCTCTAAACTGTCCCCATCAAACACAGCCAGGACAGGTACATCACGGGGTTAGATACAGTGTAAAGCTCCCTCTACACTGTACCCATTCAAACACTCCCAGGACAGGGACAGCACGGGGTTAGATACAGAGTAAAGCTTCCTCTACACTGTCCCCATCAAACAGTCCCAGGACAGGGACAGCACCGGGTTAGATAAGAGGAATTCTCCCTCTATTGAATACACATCAAACACTCCCAGGACAGGTACAGCACGCGTTTGATACAGCCTAAAGCTCCCTCTACACTGTCCCCCATAAACACTCTCAGGACAGTTACAGCACGGGTTTAGATACAGCGAAAAGCTCCCTCTAGACCGTCCCCCATCATACAGTCGCAGGACAGGTACAGCACGGGTTTAGATACACAGTAAAACTTCCTCTACACTGTTGACATTAAACACTCCCAGGGCAGTTACAGCATGGGGTTAGATAGAGAGCAAAGCTCCCTCTACACGATCCCCATCAAACACTCCCAGGACAGGTACAGCACGGGGTTAGATACAGAGTAAATCTCCCTCTACACTGTCCCCATCAAACACTCCCAGGACAGGTACAGCAGGGGTTAGATACAGAGTAAAGCTCCCTCTACACTGTCCCCATCAAACACTCCCAGGACAGGGACAGCACGGGGTTAGATACAGAGTAAAGCTCCCTCTACACTGTCGCCATTAAACACTCCCAGGACAGGTGCAGCATGGGGTTAGATACAGAGTAAAGCTCCCTCCACACTGTCCCCATTAAACACTCTCAGGAGAGTTACAGCAAGGGGTTAGATACAGCGTAAAGCTCCCTCTACACCGTCCCCCATCATACACTCGCAGGACAGGTACAGCACGGGGTTAGATACAGAGTAAATCTCCCTCTACACCGTCCCCATCAAACACTCCCAGGACAGGTACAGCCAGGGTTAGATACAGAGTAAATATCCCTCTACACCTTCCCCATCAAACACTCCCAGGACAGGTACAGCACGGGGTTAGATACAGAGTAAAGCTCCCTCTACACCATCCCCATCAAACACTCCCAGGACAGGTAAAGCACGGGGTTAGATACAGAGTTAATCTCCGTCTTCACCATCCCCATCAAACACTCCCAGGACAGGAATAGCAGGGGGTTAGATACAGAGTAAATCTCCCTCTACACCGTCCCCCATCATACACTCCCAGGACAGGTACATCACGGGGTTAGATACAGTGTAAAGCTCCCTCTACATAGTCCCCATGAAACACTCCCAGGACAGGGACAGCACGGGGTTAGATACAGAGTAAAGCTCCCTCTACACTGTCGCCATTAAACACTCCCAGGACAGGTACAGCATGGGGTTAGATACAGAGTAAATCTCCCTCTACACTGTCCCCATCAAACACTCCCAGGACAGGTACAGCACGGGGTTAGATACAGAGTAAAGCTCCCTCTACACCGTCCCCATCAAACGCTCCCAGGGCAGGTACAGCACGGGGTTAGATACAGCCTAAAGCTCCCTCTACACTGTCCCCATCAAACACTCCCAGGACAGGTACAGCACGGGGTTAGATACAGAGTAAAGCTCCCTCTACATTGTGCCCATTAAACACTCCCAGGACAGGTACAGCACGGGGTTAGATACAGAGTAAAGCACCCACTACACGGTCCCTATTAAACACTCCAAGGAATGGTACAGCATGGGTTAGATACAGAGTAAATCTACCTCTACACCTTCCCCATCAATCACTCCCAGGGCAGGTACAGCACGGGGTTAGATACAGAGTAAATCTCCCTCTACACTGTCCCCATCAAACACTCCCAGGACAGGTACAGCACGGGGTTAGATACAGAGTAAATCTCCCTCAACACTGTCCCCATCAAACACTCCCAGGACAGGTACAGAACGGGGTTAAATACAGAGTAAAGCTCCCTCTACACCGTCCCCATCAAACACTCCCAGGACAGGTACAGCACGGGGTTAGATACAGAGTAACGCTCCGTCTACACTGTCCACATCAAACACTCCCAGGACAGGTACAGCACGGGGTTAGATACAGAGTAAATCTCCCTCAACACTGTCCCCATCAAACACTCCCAGGACAGGTACAGCACGGGGTAAGATGCAGAGTAAATCTCCCTCTACACCGTCCCCATCAAACACTCCCAGGGCAGGTACAGCAAAGGGTTAGATACAGAGTAAATCTCCCTTACACTGTCCCCATCAAACACTCCGAGCACAGGTACAGCACGGGGTTAGGTACAGAGTTAATCTCCGTCTACACTGTCCCCATCAAACACTCCCAGGACAGGTATAGCACGGGGTTAGATACAGAGTAAATCTCCCTCTACACTGTCCCCATCAAACACTCGCAGGACAGGTACAGCACGGGGTTAGCTACAGAGTAAAGCTCCCTCTACACTGTCCCCATTAAACACTCCCAGGACAGGTACAGCACGGGGTTAGATACAGAGTAAAGTTCCCTCTACACAATTCCCCATCTAACACTCCCAGGACAGAAACAGCACGGGGTTAGTTACAGAGTAAAGCTCCTTCTACACTGTCCCCATCAAACTCTCCCAGGACAGGTACAGCACGAAGTTAGATACAGAGTAAAGCTCCCTCTACATAGTCCCCATCAAACACTCCCAGGGCAGGTAAAGCACGGGGTTAGATACAGAGTTAATCTCCGTCTTCACCATCCCCATCAAACACTCCCAGGACTGGAATAGCAGGGGGTTAGATACAGAGTAAATCTCCCTCTACACCGTCCCCCATCATACACTCCCAGGACAGGTACATCACGGGGTTAGATACAGTGTAAAGCTCCCTCTACATAGTCCCCATGAAACACTCCCAGGACAGGGACAGCACGGGGTTAGATACAGAGTAAAGCTCCCTCTACACTGTCGCCATTAAACACTCCCAGGACAGGTACAGCATGGGGTTAGATACAGAGTAAATCTCCCTCTACACTGTCCCCATCAAACACTCCCAGGACAGGTACAGCACGGGGTTAGATACAGAGTAAAGCTCCCTCTACACCGTCCCCATCAAACGCTCCCAGGGCAGGGACAGCACGGGGTTAGATACAGCCTAAAGCTCCCTCTACACTGTCCCCATCAAACACTCCCAGGACAGGTACAGCACGGGGTTAGATACAGAGTAAAGCTCCCTCTACATTGTGCCCATTAAACACTCCCAGGACAGGTACAGCACGGGGTTAGATACAGAGTAAAGCACCCACTACACGGTCCCTATTAAACACTCCAAGGAATGGTACAGCATGGGTTAGATACAGAGTAAATCTACCTCTACACCTTCCCCATCAATCACTCCCAGGGCAGGTACAGCACGGGGTTAGATACAGAGTAAATCTCCCTCTACACTGTCCCCATCAAACACTCCCAGGACAGGTACAGCACGGGGTTAGATACAGAGTAAATCTCCCTCAACACTGTCCCCATCAAACACTCCCAGGACAGGTACAGAACGGGGTTAAATACAGAGTAAAGCTCCCTCTACACCGTCCCCATCAAACACTCCCAGGACAGGTACAGCACGGGGTTAGATACAGAGTAACGCTCCGTCTACACTGTCCACATCAAACACTCCCAGGACAGGTACAGCACGGGGTTAGATACAGAGTAAATCTCCCTCAACACTGTCCCCATCAAACACTCCCAGGACAGGTACAGCACGGGGTAAGATGCAGAGTAAATCTCCCTCTACACCGTCCCCATCAAACACTCCCAGGGCAGGTACAGCAAAGGGTTAGATACAGAGTAAATCTCCCTTACACTGTCCCCATCAAACACTCCGAGCACAGGTACAGCACGGGGTTAGGTACAGAGTTAATCTCCGTCTACACTGTCCCCATCAAACACTCCCAGGACAGGTATAGCACGGGGTTAGATACAGAGTAAATCTCCCTCTACACTGTCCCCATCAAACACTCGCAGGACAGGTACAGCACGGGGTTAGCTACAGAGTAAAGCTCCCTCTACACTGTCCCCATTAAACACTCCCAGGACAGGTACAGCACGGGGTTAGATACAGAGTAAAGTTCCCTCTACACAATTCCCCATCTAACACTCCCAGGACAGAAACAGCACGGGGTTAGTTACAGAGTAAAGCTCCTTCTACACTGTCCCCATCAAACTCTCCCAGGACAGGTACAGCACGAAGTTAGATACAGAGTAAAGCTCCCTCTACATAGTCCCCATCAAACACTCCCAGGGCAGGTAAAGCACGGGGTTAGATACAGTGTAAAGCTCCCTCCAAACCGTCCCCATCAAACACTCCCAGGACAGAGGAGCACAGGGTTAGATACAGAGTAAATTTATCTCTACACTGTACCCATCAAACAATTCCAGGACAGGTACAGCACGGGGTTAGATACAGAGTAAATCTCGCTCTACACCGTCCCCATCAAACACTCACAGGACAGGTACAGCACGGGCTTAGATACAGAGTAAATCTCCCTCTGCACTGTCCCCATCAAACACTCCCAGGACAGGTACAGCATGGGGTTAGATACAGAGTAAATCTCCCTCTACAATGTCCCCATCAAAAACTCCCAGGACAGGTACAGCATGGGGTTAGATAGAGAGTAAAGCTCCCTCTACACGGTCCCCTTCAAACACTCCCAGGACAGGTACAGCACGCGGTTAGTTACAGCCTAAAGCTACCTCTACACTGTCCCCAATAAACACTCTCAGGACAGGTACAGCACGGGGTTAGATACAGAGAAAAGCTCCCTCTAGCCCGTCCCCTATCAGACACTCCCAGGACAGGTACAGCACGGGTTTAGATACAGAGTAAATCTCCCTCTACACTGTTGACATTAAACACTCCCAGGACAGTGACAGCATGGGGTTAGATACAGAGTAAAGCTCCCTCTACACCGTCCCCATCAAACACTCCGTGGACAGGTACAGCACGGGGTTAGATACAGAGTAAAGATCCCTCTACACTGTCCCCTTCAAACGCTCCCAGGACAGGTACAGCACGTTGTTAGATACAGAGTAAAGCACCATCTACACTGTCCCCATCAAACACTCCAAGGACAGGTACAGCACAGGGTTAGATACAGAGTAAAGCTCCATCTACAACGTCCCCATCAAACACTCCCAGGACAGGTACAGCACGGGGTTAGATACAGAGTAAATCTCCCTCTACACTGTACCCATCAAACACTTCCAGGACAGGTACAGCATGTGGTTAGATACAGAATAAATCTCCCTCTACACTGTCCCCATCAAAGAGTCCCAGGACAGGTACAGCATGGGGTTAGATAAAGAGGAATTCTCCCTCTATAAAATACACATCAAACACTCCCAGGACAGGTACAGCACGCGGTTAGATACAGCCTAAAGCTCCCTCTACACTGTCCCCCATAAACACTCTCAGGACAGGTACAGCACGGGGTTAGATATACCGAAAAGCTCTCTCAAGACCGTCCCCCATCATACAGTCGCAGGACAGGTACAGCACGGGTTTAGATACAGAGTAAAACTTGCTCTACACTGTTGACATTAAACACTCCCAGGGCAGTTACAGCATGGGGTTAGATAGAGAGCAAAGCTCCCTCTACACCATCCCCATCAAACACTCCGAGGACAGGTGCAGCACGGGGTTAGATACAGAGTAAAGCTCCCTCTACACTGTCCCCTTCAAACGCTCCCAGGACAGGTACAGCACGGTGTTAGATAAGAGTAAAGCTCCCTCTACACTGTCCCCATCAAACACTCCCGGGACAGGTACAGCACGGGGTTAGATACAGAGTAAAGCTCCCTCCACACTGTCCCCTTCAAACACTCCCAGGACAGGTACAGCATGGGGTTAGATACAGAGTAAAGCTCACTCTACACGGTCCCCTTCAAACACTCCCAGGACAGGTACAGCACGCGGTTAGATATAGCCTAAAGCTCCCTCTACACTGTCCCCAATAAACACTGTCAGGACAGGTGCAGCACAGGGTTAGATACAGCGAAAAGCTCCCTCTAGACCGTCCCCCATCATACACTCGCAGGACAGGTACAGCACGGGTTTAGATACAGAGTAAAACTCCCTCTACACCGTCCCCATCAAACACTCCCAGGACAGGTACAGCACGGGGTTAGATAGAGAGTAAAGCTCCCTCTACACTGTGCACATCAAACACTCCCAGGACAGGTACAGCACGGGGTTAGATACAGAGTAAAGCTCCCTCTACACTGTCCCCATCAAACACTCCCAGGACAGGTACAGGACGGGGTTAGATACAGAGTAAATCTCCCTCTACACTGTCCCCATCAAACACTCCCAGGACAGGTACAGCATGGGGTTAGATACAGAGTAAATCTCCGTCTACACTGTCCCCATTAAACACTTCCAGGCCAGGTACAGCACGGGGTTAGATACAGAGTAAATCTCCCTCTAAACTGTCCACATCAAACACTCCCAGCACAGGGACAGCACAGGGTTAGATACTGAGTAAAGCTCCCTCTACACAAAGTCCCCATCAAACACTTCCAGGATAGGTAAAGCACGGGGTTAGATACAGAATAAAGCTCCCTCTAAACTGTCCCCATCAAACGCAACCAGGACACGTACATCACGGGGTTAGATACAGTGTAAAGCTCTATCTACACTGTCCCCATCAAACACTCCCAGGACAGGTACAGCACTGGGTTAGATACAGAGTAAAGCTCCCTCTACATTGTGCCCATTAAACACACCCAGGACAGGTACAGCACGGGGTTAGATACAGAGTAAAGCACCCACTACACGGTCCCTATTAAACACTCCAAGGAATGGTACAGCATGGGTTAGATACAGAGTAAATCTACCTCTACACCTTCCCCATCAATCACTCCCAGGGCAGGTACAGCACAGGGTTAGATACAGAGTAAATCTCCCTCAACACTGTCCCCATCAAACACTCCCAGGACAGGTACAGAACGGGGTTAAATACAGAGTAAAGCTCCCTCTACACCGTCCCCATCAAACACTCCCAGGACAGGTACAGCTCGGGGTTAGATACAGAGTAAAGCTCCCGCTACGTTGATCCATCAAACACTCCCAGGACAGGTACAGCACGGGGTAAGATGCAGAGTAAATCTCCCTCTACACCGTCCCCATCAAACACTCCCAGGGCAGGTACAGCAAAGGGTTAGATACAGAGTAAATCTCCCTTACACTGTCCCCATCAAACACTCCGAGCACAGGTACAGCACGGGGTTAGATTCAGAGTAAATCTCCGTCTACACTGTCCCCATCAAACACTCCCAGGCCTGGTACAGCAAGGGGTTGGAAAGAGATTAAAGGTCCCTCTACTCCATCCCCATCAAACACTCAAAGGACAGGTACAGCACGGGGTTAGGTACAGAGTTAATCTCCGTCTACACTGTCCCCATCAAACACTCCCAGGACAGGTATAGCACGGGGTTAGATACAGAGTAAATCTCCCTCTACACTGTCCCCATCAAACACTCCCTGGACAGGTACAGCACGGGGTTAGATAGAGAGAAAAGCTCCCTCTACACCATCCCCATTAAACTCTCCCAGGACAGGTACAGCACGGAGTTAGATACAGAGTTAATGTCCGTCTACACTGTCCCCTTCAAACACACCCAGGACAGGTATAGCACGGGGTTAGATTCAGAGTAAATCTCCCTCTAACTGTCCCCATCAAACACTCCCAGGACAGGTACAGCACGGGGTTAGATACAGAGTAAAGCTCCCTCTACACTGTCCCCATCAAACACTCCGTGGACAGGTACAGCACGGGGTTAGATACAGAGTAAATCTACCTCTACACTGTCCCCAACAAACACTCCCAGGATAGGTAAAGCACAGGGTTAGATACAGAGTAAAGCTCCATCTACAACGTCCCCATCAAACACTCCCAGGACAGGTACAGCACGGGGTTAGATACAGAGTAAATCTCCCTCTACACTGTACCCATCAAACACTTCCAGGACAGGTACAGCATGTGGTTAGATACAGAATAAATCTCCCTCTACACTGTCCCCATCAAAGAGTCCCAGGACAGGTACAGCATGGGGTTAGATAAAGAGGAATTCTCCCTCTATAGAATACACATCAAACACTCCCAGGACAGGTACAGCACGCGGTTAGATACAGCCTAAAGCTCCCTCTACACTGTCCCCCATAAACACTCTCAGGACAGGTACAGCACGGGGTTAGATATACCGAAAAGCTCTCTCAAGACCGTCCCCCATCATACAGTCGCAGGACAGGTACAGCACGGGTTTAGATACACAGTAAAACTTCCACTACACTGTTGACATTAAACACTCCCAGGGCAGTTACAGCATGGGGTTAGATAGAGAGCAAAGCTCCCTCTACACCATCCCAATCAAACACTCCGAGGACAGGTGCAGCACGGGGTTAGATACAGAGTAAAGCTCCCTCTACACTGTCCCCTTCAAACGCTCCCAGGACAGGTACAGCACGGTGTTAGATAAGAGTAAAGCTCCCTCTACACTGTCCCCATCAAACACTCCCGGGACAGGTACAGCACGGGGTTAGATACAGAGTAAAGCTCCCTCCACACTGTCCCCTTCAAACACTCCCAGGACAGGTACAGCATGGGGTTAGATACAGAGTAAAGCTCACTCTACACGGTCCCCTTCAAACACTCCCAGGACAGGTACAGCACGCGGTTAGATATAGCCTAAAGCTCCCTCTACACTGTCCCCAATAAACACTGTCAGGACAGGTGCAGCACAGGGTTAGATACAGCGAAAAGCTCCCTCTAGACCGTCCCCCATCATACACTCGCAGGACAGGTACAGCACGGGTTTAGATACAGAGTAAAACTCCCTCTACACCGTCCCCATCAAACACTCCCAGGACAGGTACAGCACGGGGTTAGATAGAGAGTAAAGCTCCCTCTACACTGTGCACATCAAACACTCCCAGGACAGGTACAGCACGGGGTTAGATACAGAGTAAAGCTCCCTCTACACTGTCCCCATCAAACACTTCCAGGATAAGTAAAGCACGGGGTTAGATACAGAATAAAGCTCCCTCTAAACTGTCCCCATTAAACGCAACTAGGACACGTACATCACGGGGTTAGATACAGTGTAAAGCTCTATTTACACTGTCCCCATCAAACACTCCCAGGACAGGTACAGCACTGGGTTAGATACAGAGTAAAGCTCCCTCTACATTGTGCCCATTAAACACACCCAGGACAGGTACAGCACGGGGTTAGATACAGAGTAAAGCTCCCTCTACATTGTGCCCATTAAACACTCCCAGGACAGGTACAGCACGGGGTTAGATACAGAGTAAAGCACCCACTACACGGTCCCTATTAAACACTCCAAGGAATGGTACAGCATGGGTTAGATACAGAGTAAATCTACCTCTACACCTTCCCCATCAATCACTCCCAGGGCAGGTACAGCACGGGGTTAGATACAGAGTAAATCTCCCTCTACACTGTCCCCATCAAACACTCCCAGGACAGGTACAGCACGGGGTTAGATACAGAGTAAATCTCCCTCAACACTGTCCCCATCAAACACTCCCAGGACAGGTACAGAACGGGGTTAAATACAGAGTAAAGCTCCCTCTACACCGTCCCCATCAAACACTCCCAGGACAGGTACAGCACGGGGTTAGATACAGAGTAACGCTCCGTCTACACTGTCCACATCAAACACTCCCAGGACAGGTACAGCACGGGGTTAGATACAGAGTAAATCTCCCTCAACACTGTCCCCATCAAACACTCCCAGGACAGGTACAGCACGGGGTAAGATGCAGAGTAAATCTCCCTCTACACCGTCCCCATCAAACACTCCCAGGGCAGGTACAGCAAAGGGTTAGATACAGAGTAAATCTCCCTTACACTGTCCCCATCAAACACTCCGAGCACAGGTACAGCACGGGGTTAGGTACAGAGTTAATCTCCGTCTACACTGTCCCCATCAAACACTCCCAGGACAGGTATAGCACGGGGTTAGATACAGAGTAAATCTCCCTCTACACTGTCCCCATCAAACACTCGCAGGACAGGTACAGCACGGGGTTAGCTACAGAGTAAAGCTCCCTCTACACTGTCCCCATTAAACACTCCCAGGACAGGTACAGCACGGGGTTAGATACAGAGTAAAGTTCCCTCTACACAATTCCCCATCTAACACTCCCAGGACAGAAACAGCACGGGGTTAGTTACAGAGTAAAGCTCCTTCTACACTGTCCCCATCAAACTCTCCCAGGACAGGTACAGCACGAAGTTAGATACAGAGTAAAGCTCCCTCTACATAGTCCCCATCAAACACTCCCAGGGCAGGTAAAGCACGGGGTTAGATACAGTGTAAAGCTCCCTCCAAACCGTCCCCATCAAACACTCCCAGGACAGAGGAGCACAGGGTTAGATACAGAGTAAATTTATCTCTACACTGTACCCATCAAACAATTCCAGGACAGGTACAGCACGGGGTTAGATACAGAGTAAATCTCGCTCTACACCGTCCCCATCAAACACTCACAGGACAGGTACAGCACGGGCTTAGATACAGAGTAAATCTCCCTCTGCACTGTCCCCATCAAACACTCCCAGGACAGGTACAGCATGGGGTTAGATACAGAGTAAATCTGCCTCTACAATGTCCCCATCAAAAACTCCCAGGACAGGTACAGCATGGGGTTAGATAGAGAGTAAAGCTCCCTCTACACGGTCCCCTTCAAACACTCCCAGGACAGGTACAGCACGCGGTTAGTTACAGCCTAAAGCTACCTCTACACTGTCCCCAATAAACACTCTCAGGACAGGTACAGCACGGGGTTAGATACAGAGAAAAGCTCCCTCTAGCCCGTCCCCTATCAGACACTCCCAGGACAGGTACAGCACGGGTTTAGATACAGAGTAAATCTCCCTCTACACTGTTGACATTAAACACTCCCAGGACAGTGACAGCATGGGGTTAGATACAGAGTAAAGCTCCCTCTACACCGTCCCCATCAAACACTCCGTGGACAGGTACAGCACGGGGTTAGATACAGAGTAAAGATCCCTCTACACTGTCCCCTTCAAACGCTCCCAGGACAGGTACAGCACGTTGTTAGATACAGAGTAAAGCACCATCTACACTGTCCCCATCAAACACTCCAAGGACAGGTACAGCACGGGGTTAGATGCAGAGTAAAGCCCCCTCTACACTGTCCCCATTAAACACTCCCAGGACAGGTAGAGCACGGGGTTAGATACAGAGTAAAGCTCCCTCTACACTGTCCCCATCAAACACTCCCAGGACAGGTACAGCACGGGGTTAGATACAGAGTAAAGCTCCCTCTACACTGTCCCCATCAAACACTCCCAGGACAGGTACAGCACGGGGTTAGATACAGTGTTAAGCTCCCTCTACACTGTCCCCATCAAACACTCCCAGGACAGGTACAGCACTGGGTTAGATACAGAGTAAAGCTCCCTCTACACTGTCCCCATTAAATACTCCCAGGACAGGTACAGCACGGGGTTAGATACAGAGTAAATCTCCGGCTTCACTGTCCCCATCAAACAATCCCAGGACAGGTACAGCACGGGGTTAGATACAGAGTAATTCTCCCTCTACACTGTCCCCATCAAATAATCCCAGGACAGGTACAGCACGGGGTTAGATACAGAGTAAAGCTCCCTCTACACCTTCCCCAACAAACACTCCGAGGACAGGTACAGCACAGGGTTAGATACAGAGTAAAGCTCCCTCTACACTTTCCCCATCAAACACTCCCAGGACAGATACAGCACGGGGTTAGATATAGTGTAAAGCTCCCTCTACACTGTACCCATCAAACACTCCCAGGACCGGGACAGCACGCGGTTAGATACAGAGTAAAGCTCCCTCTACACTGTCCCCATCAAACACTCCCAGGAAAGGTACAGCACGCGTTTGATACAGCCTAAAGCTCCCTCTACACTGTCCCCCATAAACACTCTCAGGACAGGTACAGCACGGGGTTAGATACAGCGAAAAGCTCCCTCTACACCGTCCCCCATCATACACTCGCAGGACAGGTACAGCACGGGGTTAGATACAGAGTAAATCTCCCTCTACACCGTCCCCATCAAACACTCCCAGGACAGGTACAGCCAGGGTTTGATACAGAGTAAATATCCCTCTACACCTTCCCCATCAAACACTCCCAGGACAGGTACAGCACGGGGTTAGATACAGAATAAAGCTCCCTCTACACCATCCCCATCAAACACTCCCAGGACAGGTACAGCACGGGGTTAGATACAGAGTTAATCTCCGTCTTCACCATCCCCATCAAACACTCCCAGGACAGGAATAGCAGGGGGTTAGATACAGAGTAAATCTCCCTCTACACTGTCCCCATCAAACATTCCCAGGACAGGTACAGCACGCGGTTAGATACAGAGTAAAGCTCCCTCTACACTGTCCCCATCAAACACTCCCAGGGCAGGTACAGCTCGGGGTTAGATACAGCGTAAAGCTCCCTCTACACCGTCCCCCATCATACACTCGCAGGACAGGTACAGCACGGGTTTAGATACAGAGTAAAGCTCCCTCTACACTGTCCCCATCAAACACTCCCAGGACAGGTACAGCACGGGGTTAGATACAGAGTAAAGCTCCCGCTACATTGACCCCATCAAACACTCCAAGGACAGGTACAGCACGGGATTAGATACAGAGTAAAGCTCCCTCTACACCGTCCCCATCAAACACTCCCAGGACAGGTACAGCCAGGGTTAGATACAGAGTACATCTCCCTCTACACTGTCCCCATCAAACACTCCGAGCACAGGTACAGCACGGGGTTAGATTCGGAGTAAATCTCCGTCTACACTGTCCCCATCAAATAATCCCAGGCCAGGTACAGCACGGGATTAGATAGAGTGAAAAGCTCCCTCTACACCATCCCCATCAAACTCTCCCAGGACAGGTACAGCACGGAGTTAGATACAGAGTTAATGTCCGTCTACACTGTCCCCTTCAAACACACCCAGGACAGGTATAGCACGGGGTTAGATTCAGAGTAAATCTCCCTCTACACTGTACCCATCAAACACTCCGTGGACAGGTACAGCACGGGGTTAGATACAGAGTAAATCTCCCTCTACACTGTCCCCATCAAACACTCCCAGGAGAGGTACAGCATGGGGTTAGGTACAGAGTGAAGCTCCTTCTACACAGTCCCCATCAAACACTCCCAGGACAGGTACAGCACGGTGTTAGATACAGAGTAAAGCTCCCTCTACAACGTCCCCATCAAACACTCCCAGGACAGGTACAGCACGGGGTTAGATTCAGAGTAAATCTCCCTCTACACTGTACCCATCAAACACTTCCAGGACAGGTACAGCATGTGGTTAGATACAGAATAAATCTCCCTCTACACTGTCCCCATCAAACAGTCCCAGGACAGGTACAGCACGGGGTTAGATAAAGAGGAATTCTCCCTCTATAGAATTCACATCAATCACTCCCAGGACAGGTACAGCACGCGGTTAGATACTGCCTAAAGCTCCCTCTACACTGTCCCCCATAAACACTCTCAGGACAGGTACAGCACGGGGTTAGATACAGCGAAAAGCTCCCTCTAGACCGTCCCCCATCATACACTCGCAGGACAGGTACAGCACGGGTTTAGATACACAGTAAAACTTCCTCTACACTGTTGACATTAAACACTCCCAGGGCAGTTACAGCATGGGGTTAGATAGAGAGCAAAGCTCCCTCTACACCATCTCCATCAAGCACTCCGAGGACAGGTACAGCACAGGGTTAGATACAGAGTAAAGCTCCCTCTACACTGTCCCCTTCAAACGCTCCCAGGACAGGTACAGCACGGTGTTAGATACAGAGTAAAGCTCCCTCTGCACTGTCCCCATCAAACACTCCCGGGACAGGTACAGCACGGGGTTAGATACAGAGTAAAGCTCCCTCCACACTGTCCCCTTCAAACACTCCCAGGACAGGTACAGCACGGGGTAAGATACAGAGTAAATCTCCCTCTACACTGTCCCCATCAAACACTCCCAGGACAGGTACAGCACGGGGTTAGATACAGAGTAAAGCCCCGTCTACACTGTCCCCATCAAACAATCCCAGGACAGGTACAGCACAGTGTTAGACACAGAGTAAATCTCCGTCTACACTGTCCCCATTAAACACATCCAGGCCAGGTACAGCACGGGGTTAGACACAGAGTAAATCTCCCTCTACACTGTCCCCATAAAACACTTCCAGGACAGGTAAAGCACGGGGTTAGATACAGAATAAAGCTCTCTCTAAACTGTCCCCATCAAACACAGCCAGGACAGGTACATCACGGGGTTAGATACAGTGTAAAGCTCCCTCTACACTGTACCCATTCAAACACTCCCAGGACAGGGACAGCACGGGGTTAGATACAGAGTAAAGCTTCCTCTACACTGTCCCCATCAAACAGTCCCAGGACAGGGACAGCACCGGGTTAGATAAGAGGAATTCTCCCTCTATTGAATACACATCAAACACTCCCAGGACAGGTACAGCACGCGTTTGATACAGCCTAAAGCTCCCTCTACACTGTCCCCCATAAACACTCTCAGGACAGTTACAGCACGGGTTTAGATACAGCGAAAAGCTCCCTCTAGACCGTCCCCCATCATACAGTCGCAGGACAGGTACAGCACGGGTTTAGATACACAGTAAAACTTCCTCTACACTGTTGACATTAAACACTCCCAGGGCAGTTACAGCATGGGGTTAGATAGAGAGCAAAGCTCCCTCTACACGATCCCCATCAAACACTCCCAGGACAGGTACAGCACGGGGTTAGATACAGAGTAAATCTCCCTCTACACTGTCCCCATCAAACACTCCCAGGACAGGTACAGCAGGGGTTAGATACAGAGTAAAGCTCCCTCTACACTGTCCCCATCAAACACTCCCAGGACAGGGACAGCACGGGGTTAGATACAGAGTAAAGCTCCCTCTACACTGTCGCCATTAAACACTCCCAGGACAGGTGCAGCATGGGGTTAGATACAGAGTAAAGCTCCCTCCACACTGTCCCCATTAAACACTCTCAGGAGAGTTACAGCAAGGGGTTAGATACAGCGTAAAGCTCCCTCTACACCGTCCCCCATCATACACTCGCAGGACAGGTACAGCACGGGGTTAGATACAGAGTAAATCTCCCTCTACACCGTCCCCATCAAACACTCCCAGGACAGGTACAGCCAGGGTTAGATA
>NW_027597097.1:0-27500 GCF_964194155.1 Cetorhinus maximus
GCAGACAGAGAGAGAGGGTGGGAGAGAGAGAGGGGAGATTAGATAGGGGAGGGGGAGATAGGTAGGGAGAGGGGAGATAGGGAGAGAGGGGAGATAGGGAGAGAGGGGAGATGGGGAGATAGGGAGGAGGAGATAGAGAGAAGTGGAAGAGAAGGGAGAGAGAGAGGGAAGAGAGGGAGATAGATAAGGAGAGGCAGAGAAAGAGAGAGAGGAGATAGAGAGAGGGAGAGAGAGAGGGAGGAGATAGAATAGAGAGATAGAGAGAGGGGGGAGAGAGAATAGAGAGATAGAGAGAGGGAATGGAGAGACAGATGAGAGATAGATAGGGAGAGGCAGAGAGAGAGAGAGGGGAGATAGAGAGAGGAGGGAGAAAGGGGGGAGAGAGCAGGAGATAGAGAGGAGATGGAAAGGGAGATATAGAGAGGAAGAGAGAGAGGGGAGGGAGAGAGAAAGATGGACAGAGAGAGGAGAGAGGGAGGGGGAGATAGAGGGAGAGAGGGGATGTAATGACTTGACCTACCGGACAGGTTTCAGGAAACAGATAAACTTTATTACAGAGAGCTTTTCAAAAGCTACAAGTTTGAAAAGTGACCCTCGACAGGAAAGTTCCACTCCCCGGATTAGAGCTCATTGGTGAGAGCCTCCAAGGACATCACCTGACTGCTGATAGACAGTTGGAGAGGCTATACCTTGTTAATAATTTCCTCCCCCTTTAGTTTTTTTTACACTTTCTATTTACAGGGAAACATTGAATATCCAACAACATATATATATGTACAATTCAGGTGATCAAAGATTAAGTCTCTGTGGTGGTTTCCTTATTCAGTTTGAGCAGCATGGCTCTACCACTTTAGGCTCTACCACTTTAGTCTCTACCACTTTAGGCTCTACCACTTTAGTCTCTACCACTTTAGGCTCTACCACTGGATCAACATGATCAGGAACTACAGCACCAGATACATCAGCAGAAAGTGGCAATTCAAGGTTAGGCAACTCTACAGAGGCATTGGGCATGTTTATTCTAGGTCAATCTTTTCACCTCAGGGATTAATGGTTTGATGTTAATCACAGGCTGGGTAGCTGGTTGTTGGAATGTCTCTCTACTCCTAAGATGGCCCATGTGTTTTCGAACAATTCGGTCCTCCACTTCCACCTGGGAGGGACAAGGGACCAGTTTCGGAGACAATTGTGCCAGGAACCCAACAAAGCCCACTTCCAAAATTCCACATGGGAACTGTGTCTCTTACAGTGAATCTTCGAGCTTTGCTACGAATGTCATGATTCAATTTTGGATTACTCTGATCCTTCTCTGCCTTCCCCTCTAAGATTGGAAACGTCAGAGTTGACCTTGTCCGTAGGTGGAGTTTCATCAGTAATTCAGATGGTGCTGAACCCATAGTCTAATGAGGCATCGTACGATCACTGAGAAGGAAACAGAAAAATCGAGTTTCTAGTATACCTTCTGATAACCTCTTCATTCCCGATTTGAAAGTTTGCCTGGCTCTCTCAGCTAAACCATTTGATGGGGCATGATAAGGGGCTGCTTTAATATGTCTGATTCCATGTAAACTCATGAATCTCTGAAACTCTGTGCTGGTGAAGACTGTACCGTTACCAGAAACGATGTAGGCCGTGTGCACCAAAACATTGACACAGCTTTTCGATAGTTGCGCTCGGTGTCAGTGATCTGACTTCATGCGCGTCCATCCACTTGGAGCGCGCATCTGTGATCAATAAGAACATGGTACGTGGGCCTACATGATCAATATGGAGTCTAACCCAGGGTCAACCAGGCCACTCCCACAGATGCAGTGGAGCTGAAACAGGCAACTCCTGTTGCTGCTGACAGTGCTTGACCAAGATTTCAATGTCACTGTCAAAGCCTGGCCACCAGACCTAGCTTCGCGCAAACATTTTCATTTTGGACATGCCTGGACGTGCTCTGTGAATCTCCGTCACGGGTGGTTCTCTACCTTGTGAAGAGAGGACGACTCTCAACCCTCACAACAAGATTCCATCTTGGCAACTTAACTCTGTGCTTCGAGCATGGAATGGTCTCATCTCTTCAGACCCTGGTGAATTTGACCACTCTTGCAATACAAGGTCTCTGACTTGCGTCAATATTGGTTGGTCCAGTTTCTAATTTGCTTTGCGCACACAGGCGAAGAATCCAGGAAATTCAACACGAGCACAACTTCTTGTGGCAATGGAGCATGTTCAACGCTATCTGGTAACGGGAGACGACCGAGTGCGTCCGCATCTGCGATTATGTAAGCCAGGGCGGTACATTATACTCATACACAGATAATATCAAAGCCCACTGTTGTATTCTTGCTGAGGCTATTGGAGGAATGGCCTTATCCTCACTGAGTAAACCCTTTGAAAGTGAAAGTCACCAAAGTCCCGGAGGACCATAGGCTGCTCTCTGATCAGAGAGAGAGACGACTGGTGGTGAGTTTAATCTGAGGGTCACCACGCCTCAGGTGAGGGGTGAGGTTGAGAAGGTGTGACCTTCATGGTGACCTCAGCCAGTACAGGAACTGAACCCATGCAGTTGTCATCACTACGCATCACAAAGCAGTCGTCCAGCCAACTGAGCTAACCCACCCCCAATAAACCCATTAAGGGCTTATGGTCCAACACTATAGTGAAAGGTCGTCCATGTTGATACTGGTGGAGTTTCTTCACTCCGAATGTCACCGATAAACCTTTTTCCAGCTGGGAATAACCCTTCTCGGCTGTGGAGAGGGTTCTTGAGATGTTGCCAATGGGTCTTTCTGATCCATTTTCCATTCTATGTGATAACACAGCTCCTACACCATAAGGAGCGGCATCACATGCTAATACCAACCCTCTCGATGGGTGGTAGTGCACCAATAAACACGGGGAATGTAATAGCTTCTTAACTGTCACAAAGGCTTCTTCCTGTTGTGAATTCCACGACCAACGGTGATTCTTTTTTAACAACGAGTGTAATGATGCTAACACAGTTGATAAGCTCGGCAAGAAGCGGCTATAGGAGTTGCTCATACCCAGGAAGGACTTGAGTTCGGTTACATTGGATGGTGAGGGTGCATCTATTATTGCCTGAACTTTCTCTTTTACTGGGTGTAAACCCGCGGCATCCACCCTGTGACCCAGGTAAGTAACTTCTGATGCTTGGAATGTACATTTCTCTTTCTTTAATCATACCCGGCTTCCAAGAATCTCCTTAGCGCCTCCTCCAGGTTGGCCAAGTGTTCGGTCTCAGTTGACCCTGTGATCAGAACATTGTTTAGGTGCACTACCACTCGGGGAAGCCCCTTGCAAAAGTCTCTCCATTGTCCTCTGGAAGATAGCACACGCGATGACACTCCAAAGGGTGGGCGATTGTCCTGATAAAGACCCTTGTGCATGTTTATATTCACGTATCCTCTCGACATGCTATCCAGCTCTAGTTGATGGTAAGCGTGACCCATGTCCAATTTTGTATAGGACTTGCCTCCAGCCAGCTTTGCATATAAGTTGTCTATCCTTGGAATTGGATATTTATCTAGTTTTGTTAATAACAGTTAATTTACAGTCCCCACAAACGCATAAAGTTCGGTCAGGCTTAACCACTGGGACTATGGGTGCTGCCCATTCCGGGAATTGAACAGGTTGGGTGATGCCCCAGATTTTCTAACCGGCTCAGTTCTGCATCCACCTTCCTCCTTTAACACGTGAGGCACAGGCCTGGCCTTAACGAAATGTGGTGTCGCCTGAGAATCCCCTTATATTTTTACTTTGCAAGCCTTTTAACTTCCCTTATTTGTCTCGAAATACCCAGCCGTATTTCCCCAGCCATTCAGGAACTAGTCTTCTTCTCAAGCGAAATATTCCAGACCAGTCAAGCCTTGATTTTCTGTAACCAGTCTCAGCCCAGAAGACCAGGTCCTTCTCCTGTCACCATTATCACTGGAAGCTGGGCTATCTAATGCCTATAAGACACTGGTACTGTGGCGACGCCCTTTACCTGAATAGATTCCCCAGCATATGTCTTCAATTTAGCGGTCGCCCGCTCCAGATTCAGTGGCCGGGGACCTTCATTTAGCTATTTAAATGTGTTCTCTCCCACCCGCTGCGGCTGAGGGTCCCATCTCCACCTCCATTATTAATGGCTTCCCATTAACTTGGATTGTGAGGGTGATAGTTTCGGTTTTTACAGCGGTTTACGTTATACAGGGAATGGATATCGGGGTCGGCAGCTTCAGGCTCTGCTGTGTCTTGTTGGTTTGCTGCTTTATGGCCTATTTCGGCTTTGCCCTGCATGGCCTTACTAGGTGACCTTTCTTAGGGCAGTAATGGCATTCAGCCTCCTCGAATCTGTAGGTGTCCGGTGTGTAACTCTTGTAGAGTTAAAACAATTAACTAAATTAACAATAACAAGGGAGAAATCAAGCACAGCCCCTAAGTCAGGTCAGCTGTAAAATCAAGGAAAAACTTTAAAGGAACCTTGCAAACATCAAACCAAGATGTGATTAAAGGGGTCAACAAAACACCCCAGTCCCCGTGGTGCCCACCGGGCACGGGTGTCCGGTGTGTAGTCACCACCCCCCCCACCACATCGATAACAGATTAACCTCGGAGTTATTGCTGAAGCCTTTCCGTCAGGCCTTTTTGTGTTTCTGACAGCGGGCATTGTCTCTCACAGCTGCTGTGTCTCCGGTTTCAGCATCCCGCCCAGTGACACATTCCTGTCTCACACGAAGAACCAGCGCCGCGTTGCCTCTGTTGCAAATCCCGCCAGTCTCTCGCAGCACCTTCCCACGCCTGGCGCTATTTCCATGGCGCGCGTCAAATCGACATGGGCTTCTGCGAGTAAACGGCTCTGAATGGCGTCGGGGCGAACGCCACAAACCAATCGGCCCCGCAACGTGTCATTGAGCGTGTCTCCGGAGGTCCCAGTGCTCAGTCACCTGCTTCCACTTCACTATATAGGTTGGACTCTTACTCTGGAGTTAAACTTAAACCTCTGCATTATTACCCATGGCTTTGGCTGGAAATGCGCTTTCACAAGGTCCACTAATTAATGAAAGGACTTGGAATTTCAGGCTGTGGGTGAGATTGTATGTCTCGTTACCACATACACTCAAAAGGATTGATTTCGGCTTCTCCTCCGTGGTAACGTTGTTCACTGTGAAATGAACACCCGAGGCCCTTATGTTTTCCAGAGACATGTCATGAGGATCGATTCTGCCGAAGGGTGGCGTGACTGGTGAGTCATCTTTTCTTTTCTCTTAAGGTTCGATGTCCTCCTGGTAACAAGGCAAGGGGCAGCGTCGGAGCTATTTTACCCTCGTTGCCAAGTGTAATGGCTTGGTGTACTGGACCGGTTTCAACAAGAAACAGATGAACTTCATTACATAGAGTGTTTCAGAAGCTACCTGCTTGAACAGAATCCTCAACAGGAAAGCTCCCCCCAAACCCCTGGATTACCTGCACTTAGGGCACATTGGTCAGAGTCTCCAAGAATATCACGTGACCTCCGATAGACAGTAGGAGAGGATATACCTTCAGTTAGTACGGGGTTGGGGGTGGGTGGAGAGAGAGAAGGGGGTAGGTAGAGAGAGGGCAGAAAGAGAGGGAGGGGAGAGAGAGAGAGAGAGGGTAGAGAGCAAGGGGGGAGAGAGGAAGAGGATAGAGAGACGGGGAGAAGAGAGATGGGGAGAGAGAGAGGGCGGAGAGGGACGGGGAGAGAGCGAGAAGGGAGAGAGGAGGGAGGGGGAAAGAGAGAGAGAGGGTAGAGAGAGAAGGGAGGTAGAGAGAGGGAAGAAAGAGAGAGGGCAGAAAGAGAGAGGGGGGAGAGAGAGAGAGAGAGAGGGTAGCGTGCAAGGGGGGAAAGAGGAAGAGGATAGAAAGATGGGGAGAAGAGAGATGGGGAGAGAGAGAGGGTGGAGAGGGACGGGGAGAGAGAGAGGAGGGAGGGGGAAAGAGTGAGAGAGGGTAGAGAGAGAAGGGAGGTAGAGAGAGGGCAGAAAGAGAGAGAGAGGGGGGAGAGAGAGAGAAAGAGGGTAGAGAGAAATGGGGAGAGAGAGAGATGGGGAGAGAGAGAGGGTAGAGAGTGGGGAGAGAGAGATGGGGTGAGATAGAGATAGTGAGAGAGAGGGGAGAGGAAGAAAAGGCAGAGAGATATGGAGAGAGAGAGGGGAGAGAGAGAGAGGGGGAAAGAGGGGGAAAGAGAGAAAGGAGAGATGAAGGAGAGAAGGGGAAGAGAGAGGGTGTGGAAAGAGGGTGGGAGAGAGATGGGGAGAGCACGGGGAGAGAAAGGAAGTCGAGAGAGATGGAGAGAGAAGGGGGAGGGGGTAGATAGAGAAGGGAGAGGGAGAGAGAGAGCGATGGGGAGAGAGGGGGAGAGGGAGATGGAGAGAGGCAATGAGAGGGGGAGCAGAATACAGAGAGAACATCTAGGATAGAGAGAATGAGGGGCAGAGGGAGAGCATCTACAGGGTTTTGCTTTTATTTTACTGCTATCTTTCATGATATGTATACACTCACCCCCAGCTCTTTCCCTGTTCCTTCACTGTCCTTAAAGTTGCACCATGAGTTCATATTGCTTCACTTCATTCTTCCTTCAAAATGTCCAGTAATCCAGAGTCCTGGTTTAATAATCCAGGGAAGGTGAGTCCAAGTCCCACCATGGACACCCTGGCAACTTGAATCTCATGAAAGATATAAGGGATTATAAATCTGGTCTCTGTCTATCATTAGATGTGATTCTGTGATTGGACAGCACTTGCTGACCAATCCTGAGTATGCTAATAACTACACTAACAACCAGTTTAAGATAATCAGTTGAATGTGGCTCACTTATGCTTGCTAGAAGCGACATGCATTCATGCACAGGGACCTGTTCTCTGCAAACAAAAGGAATACGATCAGGCCTTGCACCTTTTGTTAAAGGCCTGGGAGCTTGGGGGAGCCTACAGTTCCCTGTTGCTTTCTCCATCAGGACAAATGCAAGAATGCCAAATTTCAAACGATCACAACAATTTATACTACAGGAGAAAAGGGTGCTGATCAGTTGGCAAATCACCTCTGATTGGCCAAGGTGCTACCATGGAGAAAGCAACAGGGAAGGAAATCTGCCGTCCTTAACCCAGGTCTGGTCTCTATGTGACTCCAGTCCCACATTAGCCCGGCTGACTTGTAACTGCCCTCAGAAGAGCCTTCATAAACCCCTTGGTTGTATCATATGGGATGGACAATAAATTCTGGCCTCCCCAGAGATGATCCACTTTCAGAGATGTATAATTAAATTATATTTATTAATATTTAGGAGTCAGCTAAAAACTTGTACAGATAAAGAATGGGGAGAGATTAACGGTCAGGTGGGAGAGGATAGATTTATCAAGTGTTTACAGTACACTATGCTTCATCTCACCCCATAACCATATCCTTCCATTCCTTTCTCCCTCGTGCGTTTACCCAGCCTAAGAACGTAAGATGATAAGATTTAGGAGCAGGAGTAGACCATTCGGCCCATCGAGCCTGCTCCGCCATTCAATGCGATCGTGGCTGATCTTGGAGTTCAACTCCATTTTCCCGCCCGCTCCCCCATGTCCATTGATTCCCTGAGAGACCAAAAATCTGCCTGTCCCAGCCTTAAATGTGTTCACCGACGGAGCATCCACAACCCTCTGGGGTAGAGAATTCCAAAGATTCACAACCCTCTGAGTGAAGTAATTTCTCCTCATCTCAGCCCTAAATGATCGGCCTCCTTAACCTGAGACTGTGCCCCCGAGTTTTAGGTTCTCTGACCAGCGGAGACTATCTCTCAGTATCCACCCTGTCAAACCCCCTCAGAATCTTGTAGGTTACAATGAGATCATCTTTCATTTTTCTAAACTCCAGAGAATATGGACCCAATTTACTCAGCCCCTCATCATAGGATAAATCCCCTCATCCCAGGGATCAATCCAGTGAACCTTCGCTGTAACCCTTTAGTACACTTATTGAATTTCTGGATTTCTACAACCCCCACTTTCTCTGTAGCCTCCTCCAGCCCCTACAACCCTCCCTATCTCTGTAACCTCCTCCAGCCCCATGACCCTCCCTATCTCTGTAACCTCCCTCAGCCCCTACAACCCTCCCGATCTCTGTAACCTCCTCCAGCCCCTACAACCCTCCCTATCTCTGTAACCTCCTCCAGTCCTTACAACCCTCCCTATCTCTGTAACCTACTCCAACAATGATAACACTCCCTACCTCTGTAACCTCCCCCAGCCCCTACGACCCTCCCTATCTCTGTAACCTCCTCCAGCCCCTACAACCCTCCCTATCTCTGTAACCTCCTCCAGCCCCTACGACCCTCCCTATCTCTGCAACCTCCTCCAGCCCCTACGACCCTCCCTATCTCTGTAACCTCCTCCAGCCCCTACAACCCTCCGAAATCTCTGCACTCCGTCAATTCTAGCCTCTTGACCATCCCCCCATTCCCATCGCCCCACCACCGGCGGCCGTGCCTTAAGCTGCCTGGGGGGCCCTAATGTCTGGAATCCCTCCCTAAACCTCTCCACCTCTCTCTCTCTCCTCCTTTAAGACGCTCCTTAAAAAACCGACCTCTTTGACCGAGCTTTTGGTCACCTGTCCCTGACATCTCCTCATGTGGCTCGGGGTCAGATTTTGTTTGATAACTGCTTTTGTGAAGCACCCCGGGGATGTTTGACTACACTTAAGGCGCTATTTAAATGCAAGTTGCTATTTTCAAGTCCAATGATTGGAAAGCTGTGAACAAGGCAAACATTCACGGAAATTCTTAAACGATCCCAGGGGAATGATACATATTCTCCTGCCAAACACCGATCAAGGGGGTGGTGTTGTGACATTAAAGCCCACTGTGACACCCTTGCCCCCTAGCCTGGATGTGTCACAGCCGTAACGCAGTGTGTCAGAAACCTGAAGACTCTGGGACTGACACGTGTGGCGGACACCCGCACTGGGGTAGAGGTTCTCTGTGTCTGAGCAACTCCCTTCCAGTTCAGGCATGTCCTGCGGTTTCCACTTCTGCTTTACGCTGTAGTGAACTAATCGCTTTCCCTTCCGCTTTTTGGGCTGAGCAGTGGCATTCCTTAAAGGGGTAGGAGAAAGTCAGGGGACAGAATATCAGCTTGGGATATATAAACAGGACACGTATGCGTCAAGGGCACTTCACAATGTCTCGCGAAAGGAGGTCACTGTCGGGATTCAAATATCCTTTTTCATGGCACAATGAATTGGTCCACCCTGTGTGATCATTTTCCCTGACTGGTTAACCCAGCAAACATTTTGAACATTGCGTTTGTGTGTCTGTGTGTGTGAGAGTGTGAGCGAGTGTGTGACTGTGAGTGTGTGACTGTGTGAGTGTGTGAGAGTGTGAGTGACTGTGTGAGTGTGTGTGTGAGAGAGAGCCTGGATGAGTGTCACTGTGTGAGTGCGTGTGTTTGTGTGTGTGTGAATGTAAGTGTGCGTGAGTGTGTGTGCGAGAGTATTTCTGAGTGTGTGTGTGGCAGAGAGAGTATGTTTGAGTGAGAAAGTTTGTGTGTGAGAGAGTGTGTCGTTTGAGTGAGTCTGAGTGTGATTCTGAATGTGTATATGTGTGTGTGTGTGCGTGAAGGTGAACACCTCAGTGTATGTGTGAGAGTGTGTTTGAGAGAGAGAGAGAGAGTGTGTGTGAGTGAAAATGTGATTGTATCTGTGTATGAATGCCTGTATGAGAGTGTGTGTTTGAGAGTGTGTGTGAGCGAGCGTGTGTGTGTGTTTGTGGGTTTGTGTGAGTGCGTTTGTTTGTGTCAGTGTTTGTGTGAGTGTGTGTGTCAGTGTTTGTGTGTGAGTGCGTGTGTCAATGTTTGTGTGTGTGTGTCAGTGTTTGTGGGTGTGAGAGGGTGTGTGAGTGTGTGTGTTTGTGGGTTTGTATGAGTGCGTTTGTGGGTTTGTGTGTGTGTGTCAGTGTTTGTGTGAGTGTGTGTGTCAGTGTTTGTGTTTGTGTGTGTCAGTGTTTGTGGGTGTGCGAGGGTGTGTGTGTGTGTGTGTTTGTGGGTTTGTGTGTGTGTGTGTGTGTCAGTGTTTGTGTGAGTGTGTGTCAGTGTTTGTGTGTGTGTGTCAGCGTTTGTGGGTGTGTGAGTGTGTGTGTCAGTGTTTGTGGGTGTGCGAGTGTGTGTGTCAGTGTTTGTGGGTGTGCGAAGGTGTGTGAGTGTGTGTTTGTGGGTTTGTGTGTGTGCGTGTGTCAGTGTTTGTGTGAGTGTGTGTGTCAGCGTTTGTGGGTGTGCGAGTGTGTGTGAGTGAGTGTGTTGGCACGATGAGAGATGCCAGGGTTGGGCAGGATGGGAACTTGACTCTTCCCAGTATGGGGGCTCGCAGCTAACAGCTCCTGTCTTAGCACAATGCCTATTTATTCTTTCACAGGATGTGGGTGGGCATTGCTGGCTGGGCCAGTGTTTATTGCCCATCACTGGTTACCCCTTGAGAAGGTGGTGGTGAGCTGTCTTCTTGAACCGCTGCAGGCTTGTGGTGTAGGTGCACCCACAGCGCTGTTAGGGGGGGGAGTTCCAGGGTTTTGACCCAGCGACAGCTGGGAAAGAGAAGACCTGGAAGTCAGCCAAGGTGTCATGTTCCTGTTAATTGTGTGAGTGAGTTCACACAGCCTGTTCTGTTTCTGCCTGCAAAATATTCTTTCCAATTGTATCTTGTGTCAATCATACCTGAGTGGGAATCTCTCTATCCCTACGCTCGAGTCAGAGGCACATGGGTTCAGGCTCCAACCCCAGACGCTTGACCAATGATCCGATAATCCAGACTAACATTCCCCGGGGCAGGACTGAGGGAGTGCTGCACTGTCGGAGGGTCAGTACTGAGGGAGTGCTGCACTGTCAGAGGGTCAGTACTGAGGGAGTGCTGCACTGTCGGAGGGTCAGTACTGAGGGAGTGCTGCACTGTCGGAGGGTCAGTACTGAGGGAGTGCTGCACTGTCGGAGGGTCAGTACTGAGGAGGTGCTCATTGTCGAGGGTCAATACTGAGGGAGTGCTGCACTGTCGGAGGGTCAGTACTGAGGGGGTGCTCATTGTCGAGGGCCAGTACTGAGGGAGCGCTGCACTGTCAGAGGGTCGGTACTGAGGGAGTGCTGCACTGTCAGAGGGTCGGTACTGAGGGAGTGCTGCACTGTCAGAAGGTCAGTACAATGTAGTGGGAGCTTTACTCTGTATCTAACCCCGTGCTGTACCTGCCCTGGGAGTGTTTGATGGGGACGGTGTAGAGGGAGCTTTACTCTGTATCTAACCCCGTGCTGTACCTGTCCTGGGAGTGTTTGATGGGGACGGTGTAGAGGGAGCTTTACTCTGTATCTAACCCCGTGCTGTACCTGTCCTGGGTGTGTTTGATGGGGACGGTGTAGAGGGAGCTTTACTCTGTATCTAACCCCGTGCTGTACCTGCCCTGGGAGTGTTTGATGGGGACGGTGTAGAGGGAGTTTTACTCTGTATCTAACCCCGTGCTGTACCTGTCCTGGGAGTGTTTGATGGGGACAGTGTAGAGGGAGCTTTACTCTGTATCTAAAGCCCGTGCTGTACCTGTCCTGGGAGTGTTTGATGGGGACAGTGTAGAGGGAGCTTTACTCTGTATCTAACCCCGTGCTGTACTTGCCCTGGGAGTGTTTGATGGGGACAGTGTAGAGGGAGCTTTACTCTGTATCTAACCCCGTGCTGTACTTGTCCTGGGAGTGTTTGATGGGGACAGTGTGGAGGGAGCTTTACTCTCTATAAAATCTGTGATCTGAGAGGACTTTATTTCAAAAACGGAAACAATCACGTCCAATATAATCTGGTGTCACTCTCGGTGATTGAAGTAAACGAATCTGATCTGATCTGATCAAGATTCAGCCTGAATTTCAGGGAAGAAACATTATTCATCAGAATTGCAATAAGCTCTTGAATAATCTGAATTTCCACCTCTTCCGCCATTGTCTTTGCTGTCAGCTCATCCTCACTGGCTGAACGAGATTGGACACTGAGCTCGTGCAGGTCAGAGACTCATTCTAACTCCTCGGGCCAGAGGCAACCTGGTCATCCTGGATTCCACATCGGAGGTTGGCAGGAACAGCAATATCTGTCCAGACATAAGCAAAGATTAATCTGTGGGACCAGCAGAATCCTCTGCATCTCAGTGTGCTTTGGCCAAGTCAATACTGAGGGAGCGCTGCACTGTCGGGAGGGTCAGTACTGAGGGAGTGCTGCACTGTCAGAGGGTCAGTACTGAGGGAGTGCTGCACTGTCGGGAGGGTCAGTACTGAGGGAGTGCTGCACTGTCAGAGGGTCAGTACTGAGGGAGTGCTGCACTGTCGGGAGGGTCAGTACTGAGGGAGTGCTGCACTGTCGGAGGGTCAGTACTGAGGGAGTGCTGCACTGCCGGAGGGTCAGTACTGAGGGAGTGCTGCACTGCCGGAGGGCCAGTACTGAGGGAGTGCTGCACTGTCGGAGGGTCAGTACTGAGGGAGTGCTGCACTGTCGGAGGGTCAGTACTGAGGGAGTGCTGCACTGTCGGAGGGTCAGTACTGAGGGAGTGCCGCACTGTCGGAGGGTCAGTACTGAGGGAGTGCTGCACTGTCGGAGGTTCAGTACTGAGGGAGCGCTGCACTGTCGGAGGGTCAGTACTGGGGGAGTGCTGCACTGTCGGAGGGTCAGTATTGAGGGAGCGCTGCACTGTCAGAGGGTCAGTACTGAGGGAGCGCTGCACTGTCGGAGGGTCAGTACTGAGGGAGCGCTGCACTGTCAGAGGGTCAGTACTGAGGGAGTGCTGCACTGTCAGAGGGTCAGTACTGAGGGAGTGCTGCACTGTCGGAGGGTCAGTACTGAGGGAGTGCTGCACTGTCAGAGGGTCAGTACTGAGGGAGTGCTGCACTGTCAGAGGGTCAGTACTGAGGGAGCGCTGCACTGTCGGAGGGTCAGTACTGAGGGAGCGCTGCACTGTCGGAGGGTCAGTACTGAGGGAGCGCTGCACTGTCAGAGGGTCAGTACTGAGGGAGTGCTGCACTGTCGGAGGGTCAGTACTGAGGGAGCACTGCACTGTCGGAGGGTCAGTACTGAGGAAGTGATGAACTGTCTAAATTGACATATTACAGATGAGACATTAAACCGAGGCCCCGTCTGCCCTCTCGGGTGGGTGTAAAAGATCCCACGGCCGTTATTTGGAAGAAGAGCAGGTGGGGGGAGTTCTGCCCGGTGTCCTGGGGCCAATATTTATCCCTCACCCAACATTACTAAAAAAAGCACAGACGCTGTGGGTCATTGTCACCATGGTGTTTGTGGGATCTTGCTGTGCACAAAAATGGCTGCCAAATTTCCCACATTACGTCGGTGACCACACTCCAAAGAAAGTGCTTCATCTGGGATGTCCCGAGGTGGTGAAAGGCGCTAGAGAAATGCAAGTTCTCTCTTGCGGCCTTGACGTTTGTTGGTCTCGGGAGAGCAGGGGAGTCTGGTAGGGCCTCTCACCGATCTGAGCGGGCTTCGGTAGGTTCAGGTTGTTCATCAGTTCGATGAATTCCGCCAGTGGTTTGGTAAAACGTGGGTTGAGTCTCCTCTCCTCATCCACCGTCGTCACGGTCCGACCTGTCAGGCAAGCAACACAGTCAAAGTGACTACGGCTGAAGTGATAAGTGTCTTTCTTTCAGGACCAGCAGGAGGCCCATTCAGGCCCCTCGAGCCTGTTACACAGGAACAGGGGGAGGCCCATTCAGGCCCCTCGAGCCTGTTACACAGGAACAGGAGGAGGCCCATTCAGGCCCCTCGAGCCTGTTACACAGGAACAGGGGGAGGCCCATTCAGCCCCCTCGAGCCTGTTACACAGGAACAGGAGGAGGCCCATTCAGCCCCCTCGAGCCTGTTACACAGGAACAGGAGGAGGCCCATTCAGCCCCTCTCGAGCCTGTTACACAAGAACAGGAGGAGGCCCATTCAGCCCCCTCGAGCCTGTTACACAGGAACAGGAGGAGGCCCATTCAGCCCCCTCGAGCCTGTTACACAGGAACAGGAGGAGGCCCATTCAGCCCCCCTCGAGCCTGTTACACAGGAACAGGAGGGAGGCCCATTCAGCCCTCTCGAGCCTGTTACACAGGAACAGGAGGAACCCTTCGAGCCTGTCCCACCACTCTGTCAGATCATATCTGATCTGTATCTTAACTCCATCTATCTGCCTTAGTTCTGTAACCCTTAATCCCCTTACCCATCAAAAATCTATCAATTTGAGCTTTGAAGTTTTCAATTGACCCCTCATAGCCTCGACAGCTGTTTTTTGTTGGGGGAGAGAGTTCCAGATTTCCCCTCCTCCTTTGTGTGAAGAAGTGCTTCCTGACATCACCCCCTGAACGGCCTGGCTCCAATTTTAAGGTTCTGCCCCCTTTTTCTGGACTCTTCCCCCAACCCCCAGAGGAAACAGGTTCTCTCTATCGACCCTGTCGAATCCTTTAATCGTCTTAAGCCCCTCAGATTGGATCGCCCCTTAACCTTCTGCGCTCGAGGGGATAAAGCCCTAGTCTGCGTAACCGCCCTCGGAGTTTAACCCTTTTCAGCCCCGGGATCATTCTGGTGAATCTGCTCTGCACCCCACCCCACCGGGGACACTCTACCCTTCCCGAGGTGCGGGGCCCGGAGCTGTATCATTGAGCAAGAGAGAAGGGGAGGTCGTAGATAGGACCAGTAGCCCAGTGAGAGTCAGCACCTTCAGGAGGGGAATGTGTACGGACATGAATGATGGAGAATTCCGCCCCCCAAGACAGTCATCTCAGTTCCTGAAACTGTATCGAGAAGCCAATAGGCTTGGGATGAAAAATCCCGAGGCTCGATGCCAATTCCTCATGGATTGGAATTCCCCACTTCACACACACACACACACACACACACACACACTCCGAAATCCTTCCAACAGCCCCCGTTAACCCCCTCCTGCTCTCGTTTCCAGTGCTAATCTCTTTCCTCAACTCTCTTCTCCCCCGAAGTGGGGGTGACTGTCGCTGGGGGCGGGCCTTCAAGCTCGCAGCCCGCACCCCCATTCACCCCCGGCAGTATACCCACCTTCCCTCAGCCTCAACGGGAGGTGGCGGCCGAGTGGTGTTGTCGCTAGGCCAGAAACCCAGGGTAATGGCCTGGGCAGTAACTGGGGACCGTGGTTCAAATCCCACCCCGGCAGATGGGGAGATTTAATAAAAATCTGGAATATGAAAAAGAGTCCGACGGCGATTGTCATAAAAACCCATCTGGGTCACTGATGCCCCCTTTAGGGAGGGAAATCTGCCGTCCTTACCTGGTCTGGCCTACATGTGACTCCAGACCCACAGCAATGTGGTTGACACTTAAATTACCCCTGAACAAGGGCAATTAGGGATGGGCAATAAATACCGGCCTAGCCAGCGATGCCCACGTCTCATGAACAAATAAAGAAGGGTGGGGGTAGTGGGAGTCGTTGTCCAGACTGACCACCCAGCACTGGGAAACCATGAATTCCCATTATAAACGTGGACACAGGGATTTAAAACAGGAAAATGATGATGGAAAAGTGTGAGGCCAATGTGCCAACTGGAATTGGGATTATACCGAGGAACTGTGATCAGAAATAAGCGTCTTCATATATTATGATCCACAGCATTGGGAGGCCCACCTCAGGCGTGACAGCTTTTAGTGGGTGAGCTGGTATCGGGCACGTTTGGGGGCACCTCCTTTGAGGGTCCCCTGTCTCTATTGGAGGCATCCTGCCCCAAAGTTAACACCAACCCCCCCCCTCCCCCCCCGCCTTTAACCATTCACCATGACCTCTCAAAACCACACCCTACGACCCCCTCAACCCCCACCCCTCGCTGACCTGCCAGCCAGACCATGCCGATACCCTGGACATACCTGAAGCCCAGTCTCCATTAGCTCCTCTCCTGTGGGGACCGGGTGCAGTCCCAGCAGTGGCCACCGCTCAAACCCGGCACTGCTGGGACGATAGAGCTCTGGGCCAATCGGAAGGGTCGACAGTTCTCTAAGGCAAGGACTTCCTTCCGAGTGAGTGAGTAAAGCTTCATGGGACATGACATGGCTGCGGTACAGCCAATAACAGCCCGGACACGTCAATCAGCCAGGACCCCAAAATATCCTACCCCATGTTTGTAGGGAAACTGAAACCTCAGGTTTCTAGGGAAACTGAAACTGGTTGAAAACAGATAAAAGACACAGAGCCATCCAAGTGGAGGTACAATACTGGCAGGCTGGCAGAAAATGAAGGCTAGATCCAAGAGCTGGCAGTGGGCAACTGAAGGGGGTTGACAGGGCTGGTCCTGTTCCTTAAAGTGCGTGACTGACCAGATTTGGCCATACAGCGCACAAGGGTGTCAACTGAGGGCTTGGATAAAGGTGCATCCCAAACCATCAGCACCGCCAGGAGCAGATCTGAGGAGGTGAAAAGTGAAAGTCACCAAAGGACCATGGGCTGCCCTCTCTCATCAGAGAGAGAGATGACTGGTGGTGAGTCTGGCGAGGTTGAGAAGGCAGGGCCTTCATGGTGACCTCCGGCTGGTACAGGAATTGAACCCACGCCGTTGGGGGGGTCACTCTGCAACACAAACCGGCCGTCCAGCCGACTGAGCTGGCCGCTGTCATGCACGATAGCGTGACGATTGTGTTAGGGCCGATCGGGAGCTGCTATTGGAGGAGAGGCTAAGTCTCTGAAGGGAAGGAGCCGGAACTCGACCTGAGGGAGATCAGAACCTGAAAGGACTTTTTTGGCTGAAATTGGTGCTCGATGTGCTGAGCGGTGTGTCCGGGAAATCTGTAAGATCCATCTTTGTTATGTCCGATAGGTAACGTGTAAGTTATGAGTGGTTTGCCTGTACACGCATGCTTCACTAATGTTGATTTTGGGTTTCACTGTTAAAGGTTAAAATTATTCAAGTGGAATCTTGTCTGTTGGTTTTTTTTGGCAGGGTTGGTCGGTAAATTTGATTCCCTTGGCTTGTTGGTCTCCGTGGCGATCACAACAAACTTAATTCCTGACCCTGCATCCCCCACCCCTCGCCCCACGCCCACCCCCACCCCCAACCCCCCAGTTTTGCCCCTCAGGAAGAGAATAAAAATAATCTTAATTTTCACACCTTGCTTCTGCACTTCTAGATCTGGAGGTTGTTAGTCATTAAACTTTACACACAGAATATGGTATCGTTGCCCCGAGCAGCTGTTATATTCCCCTGCACCTTGTCGATGGCTGTCCCGGAAAAGGCCGGAAAGTTTCTTTCGCTCACCTGTATAATCGTGAGCCGGGTACAGCAGGCAATCTGCGGGCAGCGTCAGGATTTTGCCGTGGACGGAGTTGTACAGAGTTTTAGGACAACCTGGAAAGACATTGCAAGAGAGAATTGGGAACGAGTTGGGAAAAGGGACGAGGGAAACGGCTATTCGGCGCACAGCAAGATCCCACAGCGGCACATGTGATCGTGACGCAAGTGATGAGTGTTCTTTTTTTCAGTGAAGTTTTGTTGAGGGATAAAGGTTGGTCAGAGGGCGCCGGGGAAAACTGCACAGTCCCCCCCCCCAACCGCCCCCACCACACGGAGGATAGTGCTCTCCCCTCGGAATCAGAAAGCTGAGGGTTCGAGTTGACACTCCAGACACGTGAGCACAAAAGTCAGGGTGGACACACCCAGTGTCAGTACTGAGGGAGTGCCGCACTGTCGGAGGGTCAGTGCTGAGGGGGTGCCGCACTGTCGGAGGGTCAGTGCTGAGGGGGTGCCGCACTGTCGGAGGGTCAGTGCTGAGGGAGCGCTGCACTGTCGGAAGGTCAGTACTGAGGGAGTGCTGCACTGTCGGAGGGTCAGTCCTGAGGGAGTGCTGCACTGTCGGAGGGTCAGTACTGAGGGAGTGCTGCACTGTCGGAGGGTCAGTACTGAGGGAGTGCTGCACTGTCGGAGGGTCAGTGCTGAGGGGGTGCCGCACTGTCGGAGGGTCAGTGCTGAGGGGGTGCCGCACTGTCGGAGGGTCAGTGCTGAGGGAGTGCTGCACTGTCGGAGGGTCAGTCCTGAGGGAGTGCTGCACTGTCGGAGGGTCAGTACTGAGGGAGCGCTGCACTGTCGGAGGGTCAGTACTGAGGGAGTGCCGCACTGTCGGAGGGTCGGTACTGAGGGAGTGCTGCACTGTCGGAGGGTCGGTACTGAGGGAGTGCTGCACTGTCGGAGGGTCGGTACTGAGGGAGTGCTGCACTGTCGGAGGGTCAGTACTGAGGGAGAGCTGCACTGTCGGAAGGTCAGTACCGAGGGAGTGCTGCACTGTCGGAGGGTCAGTACCGAGGGAGTGCTGCACTGTCGGAGGGTCAGTACTGAGGGAGTGCTGCACTGTCGGAGGGTCAGTACTGAGGGAGTGCTGCACTGTCGGAAGGTCAGTACTGAGGGAGTGCTGCACTGTCGGAGGGTCAGTGCTGAGGGAGTGCTGCACTGTCGGAGGGTCAGTACTGAGGGAGCACTGCACTGTCAGAGGGTCAGTACTGAGGGAGTGCTGCACTGTCAGAGGGTCAGTACTGAGGGAGTGCTGCACTGTCAGAGGGTCAGTACTGAGGGAGTGCTGCACTGTCGGAGGGTCAGTACTGAGGGAGTGCTGCACTGTCAGAGGGTCAGTGCTGAGGGAGTGCTGCACTGTTGGAGGGTCAGTACTGAGGGAGCACTGCACTGTCAGAGGGTCAGTACTGAGGGAGCTCTGCACTGTCAGATGGTCAGTACTGAGGGAGCATTGCACTGTCGGAGGGTCAGAACTGAGGGAGTGCTGCACTGTCGGAGGGTCATTAGTGAGGGAGTGCTGCACTGTCGGAGGGTCAGTACTGAGGGAACGCTGCACTGTCAGAGGGTCAGTGCTGAGGGAGTGCTGCACTGTCGGAGGGTCAGTACTGAGGGAGTGCTGCACTGTCGGAGGGTCAGTACTGAGGGAGCACTGCACTGTCAGAGGGTCAGTACTGAGAGAGCGCTGCACTGTCAGATGGTCAGTACTGAGGGAGTGCTGCACTGTCAGAGGGTCAGTACTGAGGGAGTGCTGCACTGTCAGAGGGTCAGTACTGAGGGAGTGCTGCACCGTCGGAGGGTCACTACTGATGGAATGCTGCCCTGTCAGAGGGTCAGTACTGAGGGAGCGCTGCACTGTCGGAGGGTCAGTACCGAGGGAGTGCTGCACTGTCAGAGGGTCAGTACTGAGGGAGTGCTGCACCGTCGGAGGGTCAGTACTGAGGGAGTGCTGCACTGTCAGAGGGTCAGCACTGAGGGAGTGCTGCACTGTTGGAGGGTCAGCACTGAGGGAGTGCTGCACTGTTGGAGGGTCAGTACCGAGGGAGCATTGCACTGTCGGAGGGTCAGAACTGAGGGAGTGCTGCACTGTCGGAGGGTCATTAGTGAGGGAGTGCTGCACTGTCGGAGGGTCAGTACTGAGGGAACGCTGCACTGTCAGAGGGTCAGCGCTGAGGGAGTGCTGCACTGTCGGAGGGTCAGTACTGAGGGAGTGCTGCACTGTCGGAGGGTCAGTACTGAGGGAGTGCTGCACTGTCAGAGGGTCAGTACTGAGGGAGTACTGCACTGTCAGAGGGTCAGTACTGAGGGAGCGCTGCACTGTCAGAGGGTCAGCACTGAGGGAGCGCTGCACTGTCAGAGGGTCAGCGCTGAGGGAGTGCTGCACTGTCGGAGGTTCAGTACTGAGGGAGTGCTGCACTGTCGGAGGGTCAGTACTGAGGGAGTGCTGCACTGTTGGAGAGTCAGTACTGAGGGAGTGCTGCACTGTCGGAGGGTCAGTACTGAGGGAGTGCTGCACTGTCGGAGGGTCAGTACTGAGGGAGTGCTGCACTGTCAGAGGGTCAGTACTGAGGGAGTGGTACACTGATGGAGGGTCAGTACTGAGGGAGTGGTACACTGATGGAGGGTCAGTACTGAGGGAGTGCTGCACTGTCGGAGGGTCAGTACTGAGGGAGTGCTGCACTGTCGGAGGGTCAGTACTGAGGGAGTGCTGCACTGTCAGAGGGTCAGCACTGAGGGAGTGCTGCACTGTCGGAGGGTCAGTACTGAGGGAGTGCTGCACTGTCGGAGGGTCAGTACTGAGGGAGTGCTGCACTGTCGGAGGGTCAGTACTGAGGGAGTGCTGCACTGTCGGAGGGTCAGTACTGAGGGAGTGCTGCACTGTCAGAGGGTCAGCACTGAGGGAGTGCTGCACTGTCAGAGGGTCAGTACTGAGGGAGTGGTACACTGATGGAGGGTCAGTACTGAGGGAGTGGTACACTGATGGAGGGTCAGTACTGAGGGGGCGCTGTACTGTCGGAGGGTCAGTACTGAGGGAGTGCTGCACTGTTGGAGGGTCAGTACTGAGGGAGTGCTGCACTGTCGGAGGGTCAGTACTGAGGGAGCGCTGCACTGTCGGAGGGTCAGTACTGAGGGAGTGCTGCACTGTCGGGGGGTCAGTACTGAGGGAGTGCTGCACTGTCGGAGGGTCAGTACTGAGGGAGTGCTGCACTGTCAGAGGGTCAGCACTGAGGGAGTGCTGCACTGTCGGAGGGTCAGTACTGAGGGAGTGCTGCACTGTCGGAGGGTCAGTACTGAGGGAGTGCTGCACTGTCGGAGGGTCAGTACTGAGGGAGTGCTGCACTGTCGGAGGGTCAGTACTGAGGGAGTGCTGCACTGTCAGAGGGTCAGCACTGAGGGAGTGCTGCACTGTCAGAGGGTCAGCACTGAGGGAGCGCTATTAAACATGCCATACCTTAGATCAGATATTAAACTGAGGCTGCGTCTGCCCTCTCAGGTGAATGTAAAAGATCACACAGCCACTGTTTGGAAGAAGAGCCTGGGGAAGGATCTAATACATGTCTTTAAAATGGTGAAAGGGTTTTGATCGGGTAGACGTAGAGAAAATGTTTCCACTTGTGTGTGGGGGAGACCAGAACTAGGGGGCCATCGATATAAGATCATCACTAATAAACCCAATGGGGAATTCAGGAGAAACCTCTTTACCCAGAGAGTGGGGAGAATGTGGAGAGTGTTTACCTCAGAAGGTTGAAACCTGGGGTGAGATGGAGGGGTTTACCTTGTTGAAAGTCTGTACGCCCACAGCCTCTGATGAGGAGAGCGTCTCCTGTGAACGCCATGGATCTGTCATGCAGGATGTAGGTTAGGCACCCGTCAGTGTGTCCTGGGGTAGAAACAGCCTCCAGAGACTAGACAGGGGTAAGGAAAAGCAACAGAAAAACCAAGACATTCATATGGCTCACTGCAGGCTAAAGCATTCCCAATCCCATCCTTCAACAAGCACAGAATTCCAACTTTCCTGTTCCTCTACACCATGCACAATCCCAAGTCTCCATGTCCGATGGTTAGACCACACCTGGAGCACTGTGCACAGTTCTGGTCTCCATATCCCTCGGTTAGACCACACCTGGAGCACTGTGCACAGTTCTGGTCTCCATGTCCCTTGGTTAGACCACACTCGGAGCACTGTGCACAGTTCCAGTCTCCATATCCCTCGGTTAGACCACACTCGGAGCACTGTGCACAGTTCCGGTCTCCATAACCCTTGGTTAGACCACACTGGGGGCACTGTGCACAGTTCTGGTCTCCATATCCCTTGGTTAGACCACACTCGGAGCACTGTGAACAGTTCTGGTCTCCATATCCCTTGGTTAGACCACACTTGGAGCACTGTGCACAGTTCTGGTCTCCATATCCCTCGGTTAGACCACACTTGGAGCACTGTGCACAGTTCTGGTCTCCATATCCCTCGGTTAGACCACACTTGGAGCACTGTGCACAGTTCTGGTCTCCATATCCCTTGGTTAGACCACACTGGGGGCACTGTGCACAGTTCTGGTCTCCATATTCCTTGGTTAGACCACACTCGGAGCACTGTGCACAGTTCTGGTCTCCATATCCCTTGGTTAGACCACACCTGGAGCACTGTGCACAGTTCTGGTCTCCATATCCCTTGGTTAGACCACACTTGGAGCACTGTGCACAGTTCTGGTCTCCATATCCCTTGGTTAGACCACACCTGGAGCACTGTGCACAGTTCTGGTCTCCATATCCCTTGGTTAGACCACACTGGGGGCACTGTGCACAGTTCTGGTCTCCATAACCCTTGGTTAGACCACACTGGGGGCACTGTGCACAGTTCTGGTCTCCATATTCCTTGGTTAGACCACACTCGGAGCACTGTGCACAGTTCTGGTCTCCATATCCCTTGGTTAGACCACACCTGGAGCACTGTGCACAGTTCTGGTCTCCATATCCCTTGGTTAGACCACACTTGGAGCACTGTGCACAGTTCTGGTCTCCATATCCCTCGGTTAGACCACACTTGGAGCGCTGTGCACAGTTCTGGTCTCCATATCCCTCGGTTAGACCACACTTGGAGCACTGTGCACAGTTCTGGTCTCCATATCCCTTGATTAGACCACACTTGGAGCACTGGGCACAGTTCTGGTCTCCATATCCCTCGGTTAGACCACACTTGGAGCACTGGGCACAGTTCTGGTCTCCATATCCCTTGGTTAGACCACACTTGGAGCACTGGGCACAGTTCTGGTCTTAATTTTATAAAGGATATTGAGGCGCTGGAGAACAAAGGTTTATAAGGATGATATCGGATCTGAGCAGTTATAACTATTGGGAAAGAGTGAACAGGCTGGGGCTCTTTTCTGTAGAAAAGAGAAGGCTGAGGGCTGACCTGATCAAGGTCTTTAAAATGATGAAAGGGTTTCGATCGGGTAGATGTAGAGAAGATGTTTCCACTTGTGGAGGGGGGGAGAGACCAGAACTAGGGGCCATCGATATAAGATCGTCACTAATAAACCCAATGGGGAATTCGGGAGAAACTTCTTTACCCAGAGAGTGGGGAGAATGTGGAACTCACTCCCACAGGGAGTGGTCGAGGTGAATAGTGTCGATGTATTTAAGGGGGAAGCTGGACAAACACATGAGGGAGGAAGGAACAGAAGGATATGGGGATGGGGTGAGTTGAAGAGGAGGGGTTGGGAGGAGGCTCGTGTGGAGCAGAAACACCAGCACAGAGCAGAAGGGCCGAATGGCCCATTTCTGTGCTCAAATACTCTATAGCTTTGTGATATACTTACAAAGTTGCCAAAGTTGATGGTGTCACCTTCCTGAATATAAATATCAGCCAGGGCTCCGCTGTCCTTCGCTATAACACTCCGACATCCAGTTATCATCCTCTTCAGGAGGCCTGTGCCAGTCACATGATCTGCGTGGCAGTGTGTATTGGCTGTGTACGGTCCAATAAGATTAACAGCATGAATCTCTGCCCAATTTCCAGCATTGGATCAGACGAGTGGTTCAGGGAAAGAGCGAATGGCATAAAGGTCCTGCATTTCTATAGCCCCTTTCACCACCACCTCAGATGCCCCGAAGCACTTCAGGCAAGGTACGTTTGTTTGAAGTGTGGTCACTGTCCAGAAACGCAGCTGCCAATTCGCGCACAGCAAGCTCCCACAAACAGCAATGTGACAATGACCCAGATCATCTGGTTTTAGTGATGTTGGTTGAGGGATAACTATTGGCCCCAGGACACCGGAGAAAACTAGCGACAGATGGCCCTTTGGGGGGGGTGGGGAGAGGGGAGAGGGGGGTTTGGGGAAAAGGGATAAAATTATCGGGTGGCTATTTGTGGGATCTTGCTGTGCACAGAAATACAAGGCTCCCTCGCCCCCTTTTCCAGCTCATTCCCGGTTCCCACTGGGAATGCCCTTCCAGCTTGTCCTACAACTCTGCCCACACGGAGGACTCTTCACACTGCCCGGAGGGTGCCTGCTCTACACCAGCTCACGATGGGGACACGGGTCAGTGAAAGAAACTCTCCGGCCTTTTCGATGGTATGCATCGGTAAAGTGCAGGGAGGGGACTGGCGGAGCTGGTGGGGGGGTGGTGGTGGGGTGTAATAGTTGTTTGGGGCAATTGAGTAAGGGGCTGAGTCTTTTGTGGAGGGGCCGAATTTCTGACCCAGTCCACTTGGAGGAGCGTGCGGTGCAACCTGCTCTGGGATCCTTCTGTGCAGGGCAGGAGCGTCGGGGGGGGAATGAAGCCAGGGCGAGTTTAAACATCTCAAAGCCACGTTGACAAAGCCAGGAGAGAAGGGGAGTGTGGAAGGAAAGAGGGTTTGATGGTTTGGGTGGTCAGTGGGGATGGGGGTTGGGGTGGGTGGTGTGGGGATGGTTGGGGTGGGGGAGGTAGTAGAGGACTAGGGTATAGTCAGGGATCGGGAGTGTTGGGGGGTTAGATGGGGGTTGGGGGTAATCAGGAGGCGGGGTGGGTATTTGGGAGTCGGGGGCTAATCCTGGGTTGGGGGTGCTAGTCAGAAGGTAAGGGGGTGGTTGGGTGCTGGGGTTTAGTCTGGGTTCGGCGGGGGGCGAGTTGGGATGTTGGGGGGGGTGTAGTCAGGAATCGGGAGCTAGTTGTGGATGCTAGTCGGGATTTGGGGTAGTCAGGGGTCGGGATTTGGGGTAGTCAGGGGTCAGGGTGGGGGTAGTCGGGGGTGGGGGTGGTTGGGAGTCAGAGGGCTGGTCAGGGAATGGGGCATAGTTGGGTTTTGGGGCCAGTCTGGATGGGGCGAGTTGGGGGATGGGGTAGTCAGGGATCAAGGAGTAGTCGGAGGTCGGAGGCTAGAGAGGAAGTGAGGGTTAGTTGGGGTTGGGGGGGCTAGTCAGGGGGTCAGGGGGTCAGGGGGGTTAATCAGGGGGTCAGGGGGGTTAATCAGGGGGGTTAGTCAGGGGGTCAGGGGGGTTAATCAGGTGGTCAGGGGCGTTAGTCATGGGGGGGTTAGTCGGGTGGTCAGTGGGGGTCAGTCAGGGGGTCGGGGGGTTAGTAAGGGGGTCGGGGGGTCAGTCAGAGGGTCAGGGGGTCAGGGGGGTTAGTCAGGGGGGTTAGTCGAGTGGTCAGTGGGGCTAGTCAGGGAGTCAGGTGGTCAGGGGGTTAGTTGGGTTAGTCGGGGGGTCATGGGGGTTAGTCAGGGGGTCAGGGACGTTAGTCAGGGGGTCAGGGACGTTAGTCAGGGGGTCATGGGGGTTAGTCGGGGTCAGGGGGTTAGTCAGGGGGTCATGGGGGTGAGTCAGGGGGTCAGGGACGTTAGTCAGGGGGTCAGGGGGTCAGGGACATTAGTCAGGGGGTCAGGGGGGTTAGTCAGGGGGTCGGGGGTCAGTCAGGGGGGTCGGGAGGTCAGTCAGGGGGGTTAGTCGGGTGGTCATGGGGGTCAGTCAGGGGGTCGGGGGGTCAGTCAGGGGGTCGGGGGGTCAGTCAAGGGGTTGGGGGCTGTTAGTCAGGAGGTCGAGGGGGTTAGTCAGGTTGTCAGGGGGTCGGGGGGGTTAGTTGGGTGGTCAGGGGGGTCAGTTGGGTGATCAGGGGGGTCAATAAGGGGGTCGGGGGGGGTTGGTCAGGGGGTCAGTCAGGGGGTTAGTCGGGTGGTCAGGGGGTTTAGTCAGGTGGTCGGGGGCATTAGTCTGGGGTCCAGTGGGCAGTTGGGGGTCAGTACCGTAGGTACCGAGGAGTGAGATGTGGTTTTAATTCTTCCAGCTTTTCCTGGGTGACTTTTCTCCCAGGAGAGTCGGAACCAGCCGAAGTCTCCGAATGAAATTGGAGTTTCGGAGGGTTCCCGTTGCAGGGTGACTGCCCAACGGGCGGTGAAACGTCCCGGACAAGTCCCTCGCGTGGGGGGGTGTCCGAGGGGATCGGCAGCCCGTCTCCCAGGCTCCCTCGGGGGTGGGGTGGGTGTGTGGCCAGTCCGTCTCCCAGTCTCCCTCGGGGGTGGGGGGGTGTGTATGTCCGGCTGGAGAATGGAGGATCTGGATCAAGCGATGCCTCCAAAGGCTGCAGGAAGCGAGGTGCCAAAACGAAGATTGAAAGATGAGATTTTTGCATTCGAGGCAGACGGGAATGAATAACTTAAAAAAAAACCTCTTGTTTCTGATCACAGTTCCTCTCTGTAAATCCCGGTTTCCGCTTGTCCCAGTTTCCCTACATTCTGCCTTCACTTTTCTTCCTGTTTTAAACTCCTCTGTCCAAATTAACGATGGAAGATCACTCGTGGTTCCTCAGGGCCAGGGAGACAGTCTCGATGGTCTTCCCCCCCACCCCACCCCACCCCACCCACCCTGAGGTCCATGGCTGTGCACTGGGGAACGTAGGTATACTGACAGTGGGGTGCGGGCATGGAGCGTGAATCCCCAAACCCCCCCCAACTGGAGTCCCTGCCCCTTCGAGGGAAGAAAGAGATTAACACTGGAAATGAGAGCAGGAGGGGGTTAATGGGGGCTGTCGGAAGGATTTCGGAGCGTGTGTGGAGTGGGGAATTCCAATCCATAAGGAATTGGCATCGAGCCTCGGGATTTTTCATCCCAAGCCTATTGGCTTCTCAGTACAGTTTCAGGAACTGAGATGACTGTCTTGGGGGGGATTCTCCATCATTCATGTCCGTACACATTCCCCTCCTGAAGCTGCTGACTCTCACTGGGCTACTGGTCCTATCTATGACCTCCCCTTCTCTCTTGCTCAATGATACAGTTCTGGGCCCCGCACCTTGGGAAGGGTAGAGTCCTATCTATCTTGCTCTTAAATACACTCAATGACCTGGCCTCCACAGCCTTCTGTGGCAATGAATTCCATAGATTCACCACTCTCTGGCTAAAGAAGTTTCTCCTCATCTCTGTTCTAAAAGGTCTTCCCTTTACTCTTGAGGCTGTGCCCTCGGGTCCTAGTCTCTCCTACTAATGGAAACATCTTCCCCACGTCCACTCTATCCAGGCTTTTCAGTATTCTGTAAGTTTCAATCAGATCCCCCCTCATCCTTCTAAACTCCATCGAGTATAGACCCAGAGTCCTCAAACGTTCCTCATATGTTAAGCCTTTCATTCCCGGGTTCGTTCTCGTGAACCTCCTCTGGACCCTCTCCAGGGCCAGCACATCCTTCCTGAGATACGGGGCCCAAAATGATTAAAGGATTCGACAGGGTCGATAGAGAGAAACTGTTTCCTCTGGGGGAGTGGGGAAGAGTCCAGAACGAGGGGGAAGAACCTTAAAATTGGAGCCAGGCCATTCAGGGGGTGATGTCAGGAAGCACTTCTTCACACAAAGGGGGAGGGGAAATCTGGAACTCTCTCCCCCACAAGAAAAAGCTGTCAAGGCTGGGAGGGGGTCAATTGAAAATTTCAAAACTCAGATTGATAGGTTTTTGTTGGGTAAGGGGGTGAAGGGTTAGGGAACCAAGGTGGGTAGAGGGAGTTAAGATACCGATCGGCCAAGATCTGATAGGATGGTGGGTCAGGCTCGAGGGGCTGAATGGCCTCCTCAGGTTCCTAATGGGCTGTAATGTGGGATCCTTTCTGAAATGTGCTGTTTAGTGGACCATGCAGTGACTGTACAGATTCATCAATTACAGTAATTACTAGTGTTTGCTGATGCCGGCCTGCTGACCAATGGAGGGTCAGGATTTGCAGGGATGATTTTTTATTTCATAATTTGCCATGG
>NW_027597097.1:32500-103210 GCF_964194155.1 Cetorhinus maximus
TGAGGGAGTGCTGCACTGTCAGAGGGTCAGTACTCAGGGAGTGCTGCACTGTCAGAGGGTCAGTACTGAGGGAGCTCTGCACTGTCAGAGGGTCAGTACTGAGGGAGTGCTGCAATGTCGGAGGGTCAGTACTGAGGGAGTGCTGCACTGTCAGAGGGTCAGTACTGAGGGAGTGCTGCACTGTCGGAGGGTCAGTCCTGAGGGAGTGCCGCACTGTCGGAGGGTCAGTCCTGAGGGAGTGCCGCACTGGGAGGGTCAGTACTGAGGGAGTGCTGCGCTGTTGGAGGGTCAGTACTGAGGGAGCGCAGCACTGTGGGAGGGTCAGTACTGAGGGAATGCTGCGCTGTTGGAGGGTCCGTACTGAGGGAGCGCTGCACTGTTGGAGGGTCAGTAACGAGGGAGTGCTGCACTGTCGGAGGGACACGACTGAGGGAGTGCTGCACTGTCGGAGGGACAGTACTGAGGGAGTGCTGCACTGTCTGAGGGTCAGTACTGAGGGAGTGCTGCACTGTCTGAGGGTCAGTACTGAGGGAGTGCTGCACTGTCAGAGGGTCAGTAATGAGGGAGTGCCGTATTGTCAGAGGGTCAGTACTGTGGGAGCGCCGCACTGTCGGAGGGTCAGTACTGAGGGAGTGCTGCACTGTCGGAGGGTCAGTACGGAAGGAGTGCTGCACTGTCGGAGCGTCAGTACTGAGGGAGTGCTGCACTGTCGGAGGGTCAGTACTGAGGGAGTACTGCACTGTCGGAGGGTCAGTACTGAGGGAGTGCTGCACTGTCTGAGGGTCAGTACTGAGGGAGTGCTGCACTGTCGGAGGGACAGTACTGAGGAACTGCTGCACTGTCTGAGGGTCAGTACTGAGGGAGTGCTGCACTGTCAGAGGGTCAGTACTGAGAGAGCGCCGCACTGTCGGAGGGTCAGTACTGAGGAAGCGCTGCACTGTCGGAGGGTCAGTACTGAGGGAGTGCTGCACTGTCGGAGGGTCAGTACTCAGGGAGTGCTGCACTGTCGGAGGGTCAGTACTGAGGGAGTGCTGCACTGTCGGAGGGTAAGTACTGAGGGAGTGCTGCACTGTCGGAGGGACAGTACCGTGGGAGTGCTGCACTGTCAGAGGGTCAGTACTGAGGGAGCTCTGCACTGTCAGAGGGTCAGGACTGAGGGAGTGCTGCAATGTCGGAGTGTCAGTACTGAGGGAGTGCTGCACTGTCAGAGGGTCAGTCCTGAGGGAGTGCCGCACTGTCGGAGGGTCAGTCCTGAGGGAGTGCTGCACTGTCGGAGGGTCAGCACTGAGGGACTGCTGCGCTGTTGGAGTGTCAGTACTGAGGGAGTGCCTCACTGTTGGAGGGTCAGTACTGAGGGAGTGCTGCACTGTTGGAGTGTTTGTGCTGAGGGAATGATGCACTGTTGTAGGGTCATTACTGAGGGAGCGCTGCGCTGTTGGAGTGTCAGTACTGAGGGAATGATGCACGGTCGTAGGGTTAGTACTGAGGGAGTGCTGCACTGTCGGAGGGTCAGTACTGAGGGAGTGCTGCACTGTCGGAGGGACAGTACTGAGGGAGTGCTGCACTGTCTGAGGGTCAGTACTGAGGGAGTGCTGCACTGTCAGAGGGTCAGTACTGTGGGAGCGCCGCACTGTCGGAGGGTCAGTACTGAGGGAGTGCTGCACTGTCGGAGGGTCAGTACGGAAGGAGTGCTGCACTGTCGGAGCGTCAGTACTGAGGGAGTGCTGCACTGTCGGAGGGACAGTACTGAGGGAGTGCTGCACTGTCTGAGGGTCAGTACTGAGGGAGTGCTGCACTGTCAGAGGGTCAGTACTGAGAGAGCGCCGCACTGTCGGAGGGTCAGTACTGAGGGAGCGCTGCACTGTCGGAGGGTCAGTACTGGGGGAGTGCTGCACTGTCGGAGGGTCAGTACTGAGGGAGCTCTGCACTGTCAGAGGGTCAGTACTGAGGGAGTGCTGCAATGTCGGAGGGTCAGTACTGAGGGAGTGCTGCACTGTCAGAGGGTCAGTACTCAGGGAGTGCTGCACTGTCAGAGGGTCAGTACTGAGGGAGCTCTGCACTGTCAGAGGGTCAGTACTGAGGGAGTGCTGCAATGTCGGAGGGTCAGTACTGAGGGAGTGCTGCACTGTCAGAGGGTCAGTACTGAGGGAGTGCTGCACTGTCGGAGGGTCAGTCCTGAGGGAGTGCCGCACTGTCGGAGGGTCAGTCCTGAGGGAGTGCCGCACTGGGAGGGTCAGTACTGAGGGAGTGCTGCGCTGTTGGAGGGTCAGTACTGAGGGAGCGCAGCACTGTGGGAGGGTCAGTACTGAGGGAATGCTGCGCTGTTGGAGGGTCCGTACTGAGGGAGCGCTGCACTGTTGGAGGGTCAGTAACGAGGGAGTGCTGCACTGTCGGAGGGACACGACTGAGGGAGTGCTGCACTGTCGGAGGGACAGTACTGAGGGAGTGCTGCACTGTCTGAGGGTCAGTACTGAGGGAGTGCTGCACTGTCTGAGGGTCAGTACTGAGGGAGTGCTGCACTGTCAGAGGGTCAGTAATGAGGGAGTGCCGTATTGTCAGAGGGTCAGTACTGTGGGAGCGCCGCACTGTCGGAGGGTCAGTACTGAGGGAGTGCTGCACTGTCGGAGGGTCAGTACGGAAGGAGTGCTGCACTGTCGGAGCGTCAGTACTGAGGGAGTGCTGCACTGTCGGAGGGTCAGTACTGAGGGAGTACTGCACTGTCGGAGGGTCAGTACTGAGGGAGTGCTGCACTGTCTGAGGGTCAGTACTGAGGGAGTGCTGCACTGTCGGAGGGACAGTACTGAGGAACTGCTGCACTGTCTGAGGGTCAGTACTGAGGGAGTGCTGCACTGTCAGAGGGTCAGTACTGAGAGAGCGCCGCACTGTCGGAGGGTCAGTACTGAGGAAGCGCTGCACTGTCGGAGGGTCAGTACTGAGGGAGTGCTGCACTGTCGGAGGGTCAGTACTCAGGGAGTGCTGCACTGTCGGAGGGTCAGTACTGAGGGAGTGCTGCACTGTCGGAGGGTAAGTACTGAGGGAGTGCTGCACTGTCGGAGGGACAGTACCGTGGGAGTGCTGCACTGTCAGAGGGTCAGTACTGAGGGAGCTCTGCACTGTCAGAGGGTCAGGACTGAGGGAGTGCTGCAATGTCGGAGTGTCAGTACTGAGGGAGTGCTGCACTGTCAGAGGGTCAGTCCTGAGGGAGTGCCGCACTGTCGGAGGGTCAGTCCTGAGGGAGTGCTGCACTGTCGGAGGGTCAGCACTGAGGGACTGCTGCGCTGTTGGAGTGTCAGTACTGAGGGAGTGCCTCACTGTTGGAGGGTCAGTACTGAGGGAGTGCTGCACTGTTGGAGTGTTTGTGCTGAGGGAATGATGCACTGTTGTAGGGTCATTACTGAGGGAGCGCTGCGCTGTTGGAGTGTCAGTACTGAGGGAATGATGCACGGTCGTAGGGTTAGTACTGAGGGAGTGCTGCACTGTCGGAGGGTCAGTACTGAGGGAGTGCTGCACTGTCGGAGGGTCATTACTGAGGGAGTGCTGCACTGTCGGAGGGTCAGTACTGAGGGAGAGCTGCACTGTCGGAGGGTCAGTACTGAGGGAGTGCTGCACTGTCGGAGCGTCAGTACTGAGGGAGTGGTGCACTGTCGGAAAGTGAGTACTGAGGGAGTGCTGCACTGTCGGAGGGTCAGTACTGAGGGAGTCTGCACTGTCGGAGGGTCAGTACTGAGGGAATGCTGCACTGTCGGAAAGTGAGTACTGAGGGAGTGCTGCACTGTCAGAGGGTCAGTACTGAGGGAGTGCTGCACTGTCGGAGGGTCAGTACCGAGGGAGTGCTGCACTGTCAGAGGGTCAGTACTGAGGGAGTGCTGCACTGTCAGAGGGTCAGTACTGAGGGAGTGCTGCACTGTTGGAGGGTCAGTACCAAGGGAGTGCTGCACTGTCGGAGGGTCAGTACTGAGGGAGTGCTGCACTGACGGAGGGTCAGTACTGAGGGAATGATGCACTGTCGGAGGGTCAGTACTGAGGGAGTGCTGCACTGTCGGAGGGTCAGCACTGAGGGAATGCCGCACAGTCAGAGGGTCAGTGCTGAGGCAGTGCTGCACTGTCGGAGGGTCAGTGCTGAGGGTATGATGCAGTGTTGGAGGGTCATTACTGAGGGAGCGTTGCGCTGTTGGAGTGTCAGTACTGGGGGAATGTTGCACTATCGTTGGGTCAGTACTGAGGGAGTGCTGCACTGTCGGAGGGTCAGTACTGAGGGAGTGCTGCACTGTCGGAGGGTCAGTACTGAGGGAGCGCTGCACTGTCGGAGGGTCAGTAACGAGGGAGTGCTGCACTGTCGGAGGGTCACGACTGAGGGAGTGCTGCACTGTCGGAGGGACAGTACTGAGGGAGTGCTACACTGTCTGAGGGTCAGTACTGAGAGAGCGCCGCACTGTCAGAGGGTCAGTACTGAGGCAGTGCTGCACTGTCAGAGGGTCAGTAATGAGGGAGTGCCGTATTGTCAGAGGGTCAGTACTGTGGGTGTGCTGCACTGTCAGAGGGTCAGTAATGAGGGAGTGCCGCACTGTCGGAGGGTCAGTACTGAGGGAGTGCCGCACTGTCGGAGGGTCAGTACTGAGGGAGTGCCGCACTGTCGGAGGGTCAGTACTGAGGGAGTGCCGCACTGTCGGAGGGTCAGTACTGAGGGAGTGCCGCACTGTCGGAGGGTCAGTACTGAGGGAGCGCCGCACTGTCGGAGGGTCAGTACTGAGGGAGCGCTGCACTGTCGGAGGGTCAGTACTGAGGGAGCGCTGCACTGTCGGAGGGTCAGTACTGAGGGAGCGCACTAGTGGAAGTGTCATCTTTCAGATGAGACATTAACCTAACCGCCCCCTCATGTCAATGTAAACGATCCCACAGCCGCTATTTGCGCAAGTCATGATTTCTTATCTCTGTTTGTCTCTCTCCTTATTGCTTCTCAATCAGCTGGGTTATCGCTGTCTATCTGTCTTTCTCTGCCTCTGTCTCTTTCCGCCCTCTCTCTCGATCTGTCTCTCTCTCTCTCTCTCTCGATGTCTCTCTCTCTCTCTCTCTCGATCTGTCTCTCTCTCTGTTTGTCTCTCTTTCTCTCTGCTTGTCTCATTCTCTCTCTCTCTGCTTGTTTCTCTCTCTCTTTCTCTCTGCTTGTCTCTCTCTCTCTCTCTGCTTGTTTCTCTCTCTCTTTCTCTCTGCTTGTTTCTCTCTCTCTCTGCTTGTCTCTCTCTCTCTGCTTGTCTCTCTCTCTCTCTCTGCTTGTCTCTCTCTTTCTCTCTGCTTGTCTCTCTCTCTCTCTCTGTTTGTCTCTTTCTCTCTGCTTGTCTCACTCTCTCTCTCTTTCTCTCTGTTTGTCTCTCTCTCTCTTTCTCTCTGTTTGTCTCTCTCTCTCTTTCTCTCTGTTTGTCTCTCTCTTTCTCTCTGTCTCTTTCTCTCTGCTTGTCTCTCTCTCTCTTTCTCTCTGTTTGTCTCTCTCTCTCTTTCTCTCTGTCTCTTTCTCTCTGTTTGTCTCTCTCTCTCTTTCTCTCTGTCTCTTTCTCTCTGCTTGTCTCACTCTCTCTCTCTTTCTCTCTGCTTGTCTCTCTCTCTCTTTCTCTCTATCTCTGCCTCTCTCTCTGTGTCACCCTCTATTTCTCTATATCCGAATCTAATTTCTTACCTGCCGAAATATTAACCCTTTAGCCTGGACAGCCGGCTGGTGGTACAGTTTGGTGGATGAGGCAATGATGAAGGGCGGCTGGCCTGGCAGTACAATCCAGCTGCTGCAAAGCCCAGTCCCAGGCTTGGAACTGACCGCTAGGCCATGCTGGCCGGCAGATTTGAACAGATGCCAGGCCTTTAGCATATTGCAGGAGTCACTTCCCGATGTCCACACACACACACTAACGATACAACACAAATGCAGAACAAAATCAACAGAGGCAAGCTTTATAGAACAAGCAATTAAACGTTAGTCACTTTCTCCCATTGTGCAAGTTTATTGCAGGCGTCCCAATAAAGTGCAGCTCAAGGTAAAGGGACCCGGGACATTCTGAGGAGAGTTATGCAATACTGTCCACTGTGAGGATGAAGGTGGGTCCAACAACAGCTCCAAGCTGGACAATTTCCAGGACCAACTTGATTGGCACAAACATTCACTCCCTCCACCACCGACACACAGTAGCAGCAGTGTGTGTACCATCCACAAGATGCACTGCAGCAATTCACAAAGCCTCCTTCAACAGCACCTTCCAAACCCACGGCCGCTACCATCTAGAAGGACAGGGGCAGCAGACACATGGGGAACACCAGCACCTGGAAGTTCCCCTCCAAGCCGCTCACCATCCCGACTTGGAAATATCGATTGGGTTCTGTTGAAGGGTCATGTTGGACTCGAAACGTCAACTCTTTTCTTCTCCGCCGATGCTGCCAGACCTGCTGAGTTTTTCCAGGTAATTCTGTTTCTGTTTTGGAAATATATCGGCCGTTCCTTCACTGCCGCTGGGTCAAAATCCTGGAGATCCCTCCCTAACAGCGCTGTGGGTGTACCTACACCACACGGGACTGCAGCGGCTCAAGAAGGCAGCTCACCACCCACCTTCTCAAGGGGCAATTAGGGATGGGCAACAAATGTTGGCCTGGCCAGTGATGGAGGGTGAGTGACGGTGACACAGTTTACATTGGGAGCGGGTCCAGGAAGCGGGGAAGGGAAATCAGCATCAGATGGACAGTTTGGAAGGACTGGTCACCTAAGTAAGGAGGCCAAGGAAGACAGTTCACCAAAACCAGACAGATTGAAGACGTTTAGACCCCACCTTACGTGATTCCCCTGAAAATTACAGCTAAATATAACCAGCAGGCAAGACTACCGAACAAAACCGGTCTGGCCAACCAGTGTAAAATAGCTAATTGCACCATAATGAGGATCGGGTCCAGTTCTGGTCACCGCACTTTGGGAAGGTCGTGAGGGTTCATGAGAGGGTGGGGGGAGGAGATGGACCAGAATGGGTCCAGGGGATGAGGGATTGGGTTGGGTTGGGTCGGAGAAGCTGGGGTTGTTCTCCTTGGAGCAAAGGAGATTGAGGGGGGGGGATCTGATCGAGGTGGACAAGATGATGAGGGGTTTACATAAGGTAGACAAAGAGAAGCTGTTGCCATTAGCTGATGGTGCAAGGACTGGGGGGGACACAGATTGAAGGTTTTGGGTGGGGGGGGGATGTGAGGAGGAACTTTTTTACACAGCGAGTGGTAATGAGCTGGAACTCGCTGCCTACGAGGATGGTGGACGCGGAGACAATGAACGATTTCAAAAGGAAATTGGACGGACACTTGAGGGGAATAAACTCGCAAGGATACAGGGATAGAGCAGGGGGGGGAATGGGACTGACTGGAATGCTGTACAGAGAGACGGCATGGACTAGATGGGCTGAATGGCCTCATTCTGCGTTGTAATGACTCGATGAAAATTACTTCGCCTCAGTACTCACACGTGACGATTGACCGATTAGCTGAGGTGAAGGAGCATGGACAATAGGAGCCCATCACAAGTCAGTCCCTTTGCAATAGGGGGACGTCTATCCGTCTGCGTTTAAACACCACATTATGGTTTCATTAGCTTTGCTTACAATCTACAAAAAATTACTCCTCCCACATTTTTCATCATCTCAAATGATTTATAAATCACTGGTTACGTCCCAGCTGAGGTATTGTTTACCATTCTGGTAACCACACGCTTTCGGAAGGATGGCGAGGCTTTGGGGAGGGTGCGGGGGGAGATTTACTGGAACGGTCCCCAGGGATGAGGGAATTCAGTTCATGTGGAGAGACTGGGAGAAGCTGGGATTGTTCTCCTCGGAGCAGAGAAGGTTAAGGGGGAGATTGAATCGAGATGTTCAAAATCATGAGGGGGTTTGGATAGAGTCAATCAGGAGAAAGTGTTTCCAGCGGCAGGAGGGTCGGTAACCAGAGGGACACAGATTGAAGAGAATCGGGAAAAGAGCCAGAGGGGGAGATGAGGAGAATTTGTTTTTTTTTGACACAGCGAGTTGTTGTGATCTGGAAGGCGCTGCCTGAAAGGGCGGTGGAAGCAGATTCAACAGGAACTTTCCAAAGAAGGGGATTGTAGAAATATTTGAAAGGGAGGATTTGCAGGACTGTGGGGGAAAGGGTGAGGGTGAGATGTGGGACTAATTGGATTGCTCTAACCTGAACCTTAACCTGAAATTAAAAACTAATAATAACCCTACCCAAAACCGCTAACCCCAATCCCATTCTAACTTACTCACACCCAAATCCTTAACCCACACAAGCCCTAACCCTTACTCTACCCCGGACCCTCATTCTCACCCTAACCCGTAACATTTTCCCTAACCCTAACCCTCTCCAACCCTAACCCTTACTCTATCCCAGACCCTCATTCTCACCCTAACCCGTAACATTTTCCCTAACCCTAACCCTCTCCAACCCTAACCCTTACTCTAACCCGGACCCTCATTCTCACCCTAACCCGTAACATTTTCCCTAACCCTAACTCTCTCCAACCCTAACCCTTACTCTACCCCGGACCCTCATTCTCACCCTAACCCGTAACATTTTCCCTAACCCTAACCCTAAACCTCTCCAACCCTAACCCTTACTCTACCCCGGACCCTCATTCTCAGCCTAACCATAACATTTTCCCTAACCCTAACCCTAACCCTCTCCAACCCTAACCCTTACTCTACCCCAGACCCTCATTCTCACCCTAACCCGCAACATTTTCTCTAACCCTAACCCTAACCCTCATTTTAACCTCAGTTAACCCTTGACACTCTCCTTAACCTTAAACCTTACTCTAAACCGACCTCAAATCCCAAAGGTTCTTCCAGTCAGGCCTTGCGCAGCCTGAAGCCTCAGTGTCAACTCCCCGAGGCCCCTCAGTTCACTCCCTATCTTCAGTTTCCGGACCAGTCTTAAGCAGCCATTCTGTCTGAATCGCCCGAGCTCTGATGTTTAAATACACCCCCAATGACATCATAAATGGGGAAGACAACCCACAATCCATTGTTTTCATGCATAAAAACCACAGCGCTCAGAACAAGCTGTGCCTAAACGTCACCAGCATAACAGGCTGTGTGAATGTTGTTCCAGAGGATGTCAGTTGTAAGTCTGTCTGACTTCCGGCCCTGAGAAGGGTACGGGTTCAAGTCCCAACTCCAGAGATGTTCAGCCTCATGATTCAGGCCAAAGCTCTCCCCATACCCAAACTGAGGGAGCGTCCCACTGTCGGAGGGTCAGTACCTGAGGGAGTGCCGCACTGTCGGAGGGTCAGCGCTGAGGGAGTGCCGCACTGTCGGAGGGTCAGTACTGAGGGAACGCTGCACTGTCGGAGGGTCAGTACTGAGGGAGTGCTGCACTGTCAGAGGGTCAGTACTGAGGGAGTGCTGCACTGTCGGAGGGTCAATACCTGAGGGAGTGCTGCACTGTTGGAGGGTCAATACCTGAGGGAGTGCTGCACTGTCGGAGGGTCAGTACTGAGGGAGTGCTGCACTGTCGGAGGGTCAGTTCTGAGGGAGCACTGCACTGTCGGAGGGTCAGTACTGAGGGAGTGCTGCACTGTCGGATGGTCAGTACTGAGGGGGAGCTGCACTGTCGGAGGGTCAGCACGGAGGGAGTGCTGCACTGTCAGAGAGGCAGTACCAAGGGAGTGTTGCACTGTCGGAGGGTCAGTACTGAGGGAGTACTGCACTGTCGGAGGGTCAGCACTGAGGGAGTGCTGCCCTGTCGGAGGGTCAGTACTGAGGGAGTGCTGCACTGTCAGAGGATCAGCACTGAGGGAAAGCAGCACTGTCGGAGGGTCAGCACTGAGGGAGTGCTGCACTGTCGGAGGGTCAGCACTGAGGGAGTGCTGCACTGTCGGAGGGTCAGTACTGAGGGAGTGCTGCACTGTCGGAGGGTCAGCACTGAGGGAGTGCTGCACTGTCGGAGGGTCAGTACTGAGGGAGCGCTGCACTGTCGGAGGGTCAGTACTGAGGGAGTGCTGCACTGTCGGAGGGTCAGTGCTGAGGGAGCGCTGCACTGTCAGAGGGTCAGTACTGAGGGAGTGCTGCACTGTCGGAGGGTCAGTACTGAGGGAGTGCTGCACTGTCGGAGGGTCAGTACTGAGGGGGTGCTGCACTGTCGGAGGGTCAGTACTGAGGGAGTGCTGCGCTATCTGTGGGTCAGTACTGGGGGAGTGCTGCACTGTCAGAGGGTTAGTACCGAGGGAGTGCTGCACTCTCGGTGGAACGCTCTCCTTTGAATGAAACATTAAACCGAGGTCCTGTCTGCCTTTCATCGAACATGGTGTCCAACCATCTCGCCCTTAGATAATTTCTGAAAGATTAAAAAAGGAACGAAAACCATTTTCAGTTCCGTTTCTGTTTTGTTGAAAAATCGGTGGTGAATCGTACAATGGGTTTGTGGATATAGAATGTACAGGGACATTGGCTCCCCCTAGAGGGTCAGTGTTATATTGAACGGAACAGGTCAGGCGAGTCCCAGGCTTCGGGCCTATGGCTTAGTTTGGCCTTGACGGAATTTGGCTGCAATTGGGCACCGCAGACTGTTGAGGGGAGGTAAGGCAGATGGGAATTCTGTCCCCCGCTGATCACTTTCCCGAGTGGATCTCGGATAAACCCGGATCGGACTTGATGTGTTGACTCAACTACATACCCAGGAAGGAAAAGAGAGGGATTGGGAATTGCATCTATCCTTACAGGCTAGATGAGTTAACTAACAATAACAGCCTATAACGCCTTTGACCTATTGAAACACTCCACAGGATCAACCAGATATTTGACACCAAGCCAGGGAGTTTCATGGTCCAACAGCTCATTCAAAGAGGTCGGTTTTTAAGGAGCGTTTTAAAGGAGGAGAGAGAGAGGGAGAGAGAGGGGTGAGGAGGTTAAGGGAGGGAATTCCTGCCCTTAGAGCCCCCAGGCAGCTGAAGGCACGGCCGCCAATGGTGGAGCGATGGGAATTGGAGGAGCGCAGAGACCTCAGAGGGTGTAGAGGCTGGAGGAGGTTACAGAGATAGGGAGGATTGTGGAGGCTGGAGGACGTTACAGAGATAGGGAGGGTCGTCAGGGCTGGAGGAGGTTACAGAGATAGGGAGGGTTGTAGAGGCTGGAGGAGGTTACAGAGATAGGGAGGTCGTAGGGGCTGGAGGAGGTTACAGAGATAGGGAGGGTTGTAGAGGCTGGAGGAGGTTACAGGGATAGGGAGGGTTGTAGGGGCTGGAGGAGGTTACAGAGATAGGGAGGGTTGTAGGGGCTGGAGGAGGTTACAGAGATAGGGAGGGTTGTAGAGGCTGGAGGAGGTTACAGAGATAGGGAGGGTCGTAGGGGCTGGAGGAGGTTACAGAGATAGGGAGGGTTGTAGGGGCTGGAGGAGGTTACAGAGATAGGGAGGGTCGTAGGGGCTGGAGGAGGTTAGAGAGATAGGGAGGGTTGTAGGGGCTGGAGGAGGTTACAGAGATAGGGAGGGTTGTAGGAGCTGGAGGAGGTTACAGAGATAGGGAGGGTTGTAGGGGCTGGAGAAGGTGACAGAGATAGGGAGGGTTGTAGGGGCTGGAGAAGGTGACAGAGATAGGGAGGGTTGTTGGGGCTGGAGGAGGTTACAGAGATCGGGAGGGTTGTAGGGGCTGGAGGAGGTTACAGAGATAGGGAGGTTGTAGAGGCTGGAGGAGGTGACAGAGTTTGGGAGGGCTGTAGGGGCTGGAGGAGGTTACAGAGATAGGGAGGTTGTAGGGGCTGGAGGAGGTTACAGAGATAGGGAGGGTTGTAGGGGCTGGAGAAGGTGACAGAAATAGGGAGGGTTGTAGGGGCTGGAGGAGGTGACAGAGATAGGGAGGGTTGTAGGGGCTGGAGGAGGTGACAGAGATAGGGAGGGTTGTAGGGGCTGGAGGAGGTGACAGAGTTAGGGAGGTCCTGAGAAGAGGTTTGGAAACAAGGGTGGGAATTATAAAATGTAGTCTTTACCGGACTGGGAGCTGGTGTGGGTCAGAGAGCGACAGGGGGTGATGGGTGAACGGGACACGCCAGTGAGAGCTGGGTGCACAGGGGCTGCACAGTTTTGTACGAGTTTAAGTTGACGGAGTGTGGAAGATGGGAGGGCGGGCGGGCGAGGCTGGGAATAGTGGAATCTTCGGGGAGCAAAGGAGGGTTTCAGCCATGGATAATTAATGAGTTACTAAATAGACATTTCCACCCCACCCGAAGCGATGAGATCTTGTTAGAAATGGTTAACGTGTTGCTGGGTTAATAAGTCGGCACTTTGTGCTCTGTTTGACGTCTATGATGCCAGGAATTGGAGTGAATATGAGACAAAATGCGAGGCATGTGTTGGATTGGCTGCATATGGCAGTGACGGCCGCTGATCTGGGACACCAGGATTCCCTGAGCTCAATCCGAAATCTTCCTATCAGAATCCGGGCCGATCCCATCAGGGTCGATCGTGGTGTCTCGTGCGGGTCCTGCAAACCAACGGGACTGTCCGTAGGATTTGCAGCAGAGAAACAGGCCTCTCCGATTCCCACTCGACCAGCTCCCGCTTCCCTCCCCTATTCCGGATCCCCGCTTCTCCCCGAAATATTCCCCCTCGCGTCGGGGTCTCCGTGGTTACCCGCAGCTGCTGGTAGATCCAGTCCGGTACCTCGGACACGACGGTACAAACGCCAAGGCCTGTTTGACCTCCCGCAGCCATCGCCCGATGCCCACGAGATGCCAGTTGGCGCCAGCGAGACTGACCAAGGGTCCCCCATGGTCACCCTGCCGACAGAGAGTCAGGTTGGGCACCAGGTTAGCCCACGAGGGCCACAACACCAACCTGCATTGACATAGCGCCTTTAAAAAAATCATTTTTAAAACATCTCCTGAGCTGCTTCACGGGTGCGATTATCGAACAAAATTCGATCCCGAGCCACGTTAGGAACAGGGGACCCGAAGCTCGGTCAAAGAGGTCGGATCGTCAGGACAGTCTGAAAGGAGGACAGAGCGAGAGGGAGAGAGAGAGCGGGAGAGAGGTGGAGAGGTTTAGGGAAGGAATTCCAGAGCTCAGGGCCCCCAGGCAGCTGCAGGCACGGCCGCCAATGGTGGAGCGATGGGAATCGCTGCACAGTCGGAGGGTCGGTACTGAGGGAGTGCCGCATTGTTGGAGGGTCAGTACTGAGGGAGTGCTGCACTGTGAGAGGGTCAGTACTGAGGGAGTGCCGCATTGTCGGAGGGTCAGTACTGAGGGAGTGCTGCACTGTCGGAGGGTCAGTACTGAGGGAGTGCTGCACTGTCAGAGGGTCAGTGCTGAGGGAGTGCTGCCCTGTCGGAGGGTCAGTGCTGAGGGAGTGCTGCACTGTCGGAGGGTCAGTACTGAGGGAGTGCCGCACTGTCGGAGGGTCAGTACTGAGGGAGTGCTGCATTGTCGGAGGGTCAGTACTGAGGGAGTGCTGCACTGTCGGAGGGTCAGTACTGAGGGAGTGCTGCACTGTCGGAGGGTCAGTACTGAGGGAGTGCTGCATTGTCGGAGGGTCAGTACTGAGGGAGTGCTGCACTGTCGGAGGGTCAGTACTGAGGGAGTGCTGCACTGTCGGAGGGTCAGTACTGAGGGAGTGCTGCACTGTCGGTGGGTCTGTGTATCTCAGATATTTGTGCACCCTGACCTTCTGCTGAATCTGCAATGAGTTCTTCTTGTTGGAATCCTGCTTGGATCGCCCAGTCATTCCCAATGTATACAGGATTGGGGAATAATTCCTGACTCACCGCTCTCTGGTGTCGAACCCCATCCCGTGATCCAGCAAGTTGTGGAGCAGGAAATTACATTTCTGTATCCAGGGAGACAGACAGGCCGAACGTCATCCGTAAATGTCAGAGAACAAAATGTTTTCAGGTAAAGTCACATCAGAACAAAATCCCAGAATCGGAATTGTCACAGTGCGGAAGGAGGCCATTCGCCCCATCGTGTCTGTACCAGCTCTCTGAGTGAGCATCATGACCTAGTGCCATTGCCCTGCCTTTACCCCGTACCCCTACACATTGTTTCTGTTCAAATAATCATCTCATGCCCTCTTGAATGCCTCGATTGTTCCTGTCTCCAACACACTTCCAGGCCCGAACCACTCGCTGGGTGAATAAGTTTTTTCTCATATCACACTTACTTCCTTTGCAAATCACTTTGAATCTGTGCCCCCCTTGATCTCGATCCCTTGACGAGCAGGAACAGTTTCTCCCTATTTACTCTGTCCAGCCCCTGCATGATCTTGAACAGCCTCTATCAAATTTCCTCTTAGCCTTCTCCTCTCCGAGGAGAACACTCCCAATCTCTCCAAACTATTTTCATAACCGAAATTTCTCATCCCCGGAACCATTCTGGTAAACCTCTTCTGCTCTCTCTCCAATACATTCACATCCTTCCTTTAGTGTGGTGCCCACAACTGTACACAATACTCCAGCTGAGGTCTAACCAGTGTCTTATACAAGTTCATCATAACCTCCCTGCTCTTGTACTCTATGCCCCTATTAATAAAGCCCAGGATACTATATGCTTTATTAACTGCTCTCTCCAGCTGTTCTGCCACCTTCAATGATCAATGTACATATACACCCAGGTCTCACTGCTCCTGCACCTCCTTAAGAATTGTACCCCTTATTTTATATTGTCCGCTCATGTTCTTCCTGCCAAAATGCATCACCTCACACTTCTCCGCATTGAACTTCATCTGCCACCTGTCTGCCCAGACCACCAACTCATTTATGTCCTCTTGAAGTTCTCCCCTGTCTTCCTCACGGTTTACAATGCTTCCAAGTTTTGTGTCATCCTCTAACTTTGAAATTGTCCCCTGCACACCAAGATCGAGATCATTACTATATATCAGGAAAAGCAAGGGTTCAATACCGACCCCTGGTGAACTCCGCTACAAACCTTCCTCCAGCCCAAAAAATATTCATTGACCATTCGTCTCTCTTTCCTATTACTCAACCAATGTTGTATTCATGTTGCTACTGTCCCTTTTATTCTATGAGCTGTAACCTTTCTCACAGGTCTGCTGTATGAATACCATTTGAAAGTCCATGTTCCCCACATCAACAGCAATATCGTCATCAACCTTCTCTGTTACCTCTTCAAAAAAACTCCAGCAAGTTGTTTAAGCGTGATTTCCCCTTTAGAAATCCAGGCAGGCTCTTCCTAATCCCGAAATACTGTGCACAGCATTCCCAGTGCGGTCTAACCAAGGTATATGGAGACCAGAACTATGCACAGCATTCCAAGTGTGGTCTAACCAAGGGATGTGGAAACGGGAACTGTGCCCAGTGCTCCGAGTGTGGTCTAACCAAGGGATATAGAGACTGGAACTGTGCACAGTGCTCTGAGTGTGGTCTAACCAAGGTATGTGGAGACCGGAACTGTGCACAGTGCTCTGAGTGTGGTCTAACCAAGGTATGTGGAGACCGGAACTGTGCACAGTGCTCTGAGTGTGGTCTAACCAAGGGATGTGGAGACTGGAACTGTGCACAGTGCTCTGAGTGTGGTCTAACCAAGGGATATGGAGACTGGAACTCTGCACAGTGCTCTGAGTGTGGTCTAACCAAGGGATACGGAGACTGGAACTGTGCACAGTGCTCCGAGTGTGGTGTAACCAAAGGATATGGAGACCGGAACTGTGCACAGTGCTCCGAGTGTGGTCTAACCAAGGGATATGGAGACCGGAACTGTGCACAGTGCTCCGAGTGTGGTCTAACCAAGGGATATGGAGACTGGAACTGTGCATAGTGCTCCGAGTGTGGTCTAACCAAGGGATATGGAGACTGGAACTGTGCACAGTGCTCCAATTGTGGTCTAACCAAGGTATATGGAGACGGGAACTGTGCACAGTGCTCCGAGTGTGGTGTAACCAAAGGATATGGAGACTGGAACTGTGCACAGTGCTCCGAGTGTGGTGTAACCAAGGGATATGGAGACCAGAACTGTGCACAGTGCTCCGAGTGTGGTCTAACCAAGGGATATGGAGACTGGAACTGTGCACAGTGCCCCCAGTGTAGTCTAACCAAGGGATATGGAGTCTGGAACTGTGCACAGTGCTCCAAGTGTGGTCTAACCAAGGGATATGGAGACCAGAACTGTGCACAGTGCTCCCAGTGTAGTCTAACCAAGGGATATGGAGACTGGAACTGTGCACAGTGCTCCAAGTGTGGTCTAACCAAGGGATATGGAGACCAGGACTGTGCACAGTGCTCCGAGTGTGGGCTAAGCAAGGGATATGGGGACCAGAACTAGTCACAGTGCTCCAAGTGTGGTCTAACCAAGGGATATGGAGACCAGAACTGTGCACAGTGCTCCAAGTGTGGTCTAACCAAGAGATATGGAGACTGGAACTGTGCACAGTGCTCCAAGTGTGGTCTAACCAAGAGATATGGAGACTAGAACTGTGCACAGTACTCCAAGTGTGATCTAACCGAGGGATATGGAGACTAGAACTGTGCACAGCGCTCTGAGTGTGGTCTAATCAAGGGATATGGAGACTAGGACTGTGCACAGTGCTCCAAGTGTGGGCTAAGCAAGATTCTGTAACTCCTCTGCTGTTCAATTCTTTCCATCTCGAACTTGTTTGCTTTAATTAAACAACGGCCTTTTTAATTTGTGTCACTACCTTCTGGTCAGGGGTTGTTATTATTGAGCCTTATTTCAATTCGTTTCCCACAGGAGATCTACTCCAGCTGTGCCAACAATCCCTAACGTGCCAGAGGTGCCCAACTTGTCGGAGGAGTGGGGTGGAGGTGGGCTGCGAGTTTGTTCGAGGGGATGTGAACATACATCCGGACATGCCCATCAGGAGCAGGGGGTAGGCCATTCGGCCCCTCGAGCCTGCTCCGCCATTCGATACAATCAGGGCTGATCTGAGTGTGGGCTCAACTCCACAATCCGCCTACCCCCTCCCCCCTCCGATAACCTCGTTTTTGTCAAGGATCTCTCTACCTCTGCCTTAAAGATATTCAGTGACCCAGCCTCCCCCACCGCCGCCGCTCTCTGGGGAAGAGAGTTCCATGACCCTGCTGAGGTGAGGCCAAATTCTCCTCATCTCCATCTTAAAGGGGAGAGCGTTTATTTTTGGACTGGGTTCCCTCATTCCCGAGTGAGGGTGGAACTCGGGGCCACACAGGGAGGCTCAGGGTAAGTCGTGCGGGATGTCTTTAAGTTGAGGTTTGGCAGTGTGTATGAAGGGGATAGGTGAGCAGTGGGCCAACAGGTTTGGCCTAGAGGGGGTGAAGCAATGACCAGCAGTCAGGATCCAGCGCTGAGGGATAACCCATCCTCCACCCACGTGTGGCGGCCTTACCAGTGTAGGCTGGCTTGTCATGGTCACTGCCCGGGAGAGGAGGGACCTCCTCCTCCTCCTCCGACAGTACAGTCTGTCAGGGAGTGCTCTTTACTGCAACCTGGAACAGGAACAACCCGGTGCATTTAGATGGCGCCCGAGACATCCCAAGAAGCAACCATCATACACACGATTTGCAAACACCTGAGGAGACGTTAGGGGGGCAGGCGGTCGAATCTTGGGTCAAAGATGAAAGATTTCCGGAGCATCTTCAAGTAGGAGAGGGAGAGGGAGAGGAGGGTGGAGAAGGTTAGAGAGGGAATTCCAGAGCTCAGGGCCCCCCAGGCAGCTGAAGGCACGGCCGCCAATGTTGGAGCGATGGGAATCGGGGGGATGGTCAAGAGGCCGGAACTGGAGGAGCGCAGAGATCTCGGAGGGTTGTAGGGGCTGGAGGAGGTTACAGAGATAGGGAGGGTTTTAGGGGCTGGAGGAGGTTACAGAGATAGGGAGGGTTGTAGGGGCTGGAGGAGGTTACAGAGATAGGGAGGGTTGTAGGGGCTGGAGGAGGTTACAGAGATAGGGAGGGTTGTAGGTGCTGGAGGAGGTTACAGAGATAGGGAGGGTTGCAGGGGCTGGAGGAGGTTACAGAGATAAGGAGGGTTGTAGGGGCTGAAGGAGGTTACAGAGATAGGGAGGATTGTAGGGGCTGAAGGAGGTTAGGATAGGGAGGGTTGTATCTATCTCTATAACCTCCTCCAGCCACTACAACCCTCTGTACAACATTCTGTGACCAGCTGTAGGATCAAACTGAAGAGAAGTCCCTGGCAAATTCAATAAGGGAAATAAATTCACTCTCTTTTGTAAGCAAGGAATGGATTGTGTTTGTTCAATACTCAATTCTTGGATTATGAAGCAGCAGGTAATGGGCAGGGAGGAAGAAATTCAGCTGAAGGGAAAATAGACTCTGACAGTGCAGCACTCCCTCAGCACTGACCCTCCAACAGTGCAGCACTCCCTCAGTACTGACCCTCCAACAGTGCAGCTCTCCCTCAGTACTGACCCTCCAACAGTGCAGCACTCCCTCAGTACTGACCCTCTGACAGTGCAGCACTCCCTCAGTACTGACCCTCCGACAGTGCAGCACTCCCTCAATACTGACCCTCTGACAGTGCAGCACTCCCTCAATACTGACCCTCCGACAGTGCAGCACTCCCTCAGTACTGACCCTCCGACAGTGCAGCACTCCCTCAGTACTGACCCTCCGACAGTGCAGCACTCCCTCAGTACTGCACTGGAAGTGTCTGCCTGGACCTTTGTGGTCAAGTCTATGGAGTGGGACTTGTTATCACGAACATCTGCCTCACGGGTATGAGTGCTACCCAATGAGGAATGGCCGCCACCCACAGGCCTCTTTGTTTGCCGTGTGTACGAAAATCCACATTCATGGAGCATCCATTCTGAATAACATCAGAGTCAAACTCACACTTGTATCAAGAGATCCTCAATGTCTTCCATCCGAGATGTAACTTCACCCACCAACGCAAATTCCACCATCGTGTCAGCCTCAGGAAGAGGTAATAGAAGGGGTCCTGAGGCAAAGTGGCTACAAATCAATAAAAACCCGCATTTCTGTAGCGCTCTTCATGAGCACCGGACGTCTCAAGGCAGTTCACAGGCAAAGAAGTACTTTCTGAAGCGCGGTCAGTGTTGGAGTGTAGGGACTGTAAGAAGAGGAAGGAAGAGGGCCTTCTCAATTGGGGGGGGGGGAATGGGTGGGCGCGGGAGTGGGGTTGGGTAGAGCTCCCGTCGTGGCAATCAGGAAATTGCAACCCAATGGGGCTGGCGATTGTGCTGTTTGGTCAGGTCAAAGTTCAGGGTTCCGCCAAAGTTCCCTTGTTTAATCATGAACGTGAAGTCATCCGTGAGTGGGCTGTTGTAGCCAAACCAAATATTAACCCGGTAGGTGAAGCCCAGGCCAAGACACAGAGCTTTTATTACTGGGAAACCTTGTTGAGTCTCACAGCTCTCCTCCCACTCAACCCAGTGTCCCAGCTATCACCCATTTATACTCTCTTTTTAAGAAAAGGGGTTTCACTGAGCTTTCGGTGTGGGTGCTCGCAAAGCGTTGGAAAATGCTAGAGCCCAACCCCGTGCTGTCGTGTGCTGTGGCCAACAGAGGCAGGGTCTCTGCCGTCACAGTCTGCCGCGATGGGTGAGAAAGATGAGCCAATGCACTGAGCGGGGTACAAATTTGGAAGGCACGAGTCATTCACATGACAGAGCTGCTGCAGACTGGGGGAGGAAGAGCAAAGACAGACCGAGTCAGGGATATTCTCTTGAATGTTGCGACTCACTCAAGCTTGACAACAGATGGACGCTCGAGAATCGCCTATTTATACGTGCTCAAAGACAATTAATACCCGTCACCTTTTTACTCAACCTTCATAATACAATTGACATTAACAAACTTAAACAATGTAATTAACAAGACTTGGACACCAAATTGTTTCTTCACTTCCCGTTCGTAGATGATGTACATCTGGGTGGTTAAGGTTTTATAGAAAAAAAAACCTTCCAAATGGTTTATTGGTGAAGATAATTATTTATTCATAAGGGTGGCCCTGTTGTTCAGCTGTGAGAAACTTGGTTTAGAATCAGTGACAATGAAGCAAAGTTTATCCATCACTGCTTCAGAGAATAGTTCAGCACAGAGGAGGCCATTCGGCCCATCGCACCTGTGCTGGCTCTTTGAACGATCTATCCAATTAGTCCCTACTCTCTCCGCCCCCTGCTCTTTCCCCCACAGCCCTGCAAATTTTTCCCCTTCCAGTATTTATCCGAGTCCCCCCCTTTTGAAAGTTCCTATTGAATCTGCTTCCACCGCCCTTTCAGGCAGCGCCTTCCAGACCACAACAACTCGCTGTGTCCAAAAGAAACAAATTCTCCTCATCTCCCCCTCTGGTTCTTTTCCCGATTCTCTTCAATCTGAGTCCCTCTGGTTACCGACCCTCCTGCCGCTGGAAACACTTTCTCCTTATTGACTCTATCCAAACCCCTCATGATTTTGAACATCTCAATTCAATCTCCCCCTTAACCTTCTCTGCTCTAAGGAGAACAATCCCAGCTTCTCCCAGTCTCTCCACATGAACTGAAGTCCCTCATCCCTGGAACCATTCGAGTGAATCTCCCCCCGCACCCTCTCCAAGGCCCTGACATTCTTTGTAAAACGTGGTTCCCAGAATGAGGCTCAATAACTCATAGTTTACTCCAGTGTCACAGGCCTTCATTTCGACATCTCGTTCACTCCCTCAGTTTGAGACCTCCCCTGTCAGACTGTAGCTGTTAAAACCCAGTGTTCTGCAGGTAAATTCTACATGGGTAGCATTCCAGCCCTGGTAACATACGGTCAGGTAACTCCCACGTGATGAGCTGTGAAACTGAAGAATTGAATCTCTGCCAACCAGGAACAGGGTTCTTGTACACTGACATTTCAGCAAAGAAAATTCATTATAGTCACATCCAACCCTCACTGCTCCCTCAATCCTAGAATCGTACTTCACCTGATTCACTGCTCTTAATCCCCACTCTCTCTCTCCCCCAACCCCTCTCCCTCCATCCCACTCTCCCTCCATTCCACTCTCCCTCCATCCCACTCTCCCTCCATCCCACTCTCCCTCCATCCCACTCTCCCTCTCTCCCCAACCCCTCTCCCTCCATCACGCTCTCCCTCCATCCCACTCTCCCTCTCCCTCCATCCCACTCTCCCTCCATCCCACTCTCCCTTTCTCCCCCAACCCCTCTCCCTCCATCCCACTCTCCCTCTCTCCCCCAACCCCTCTCCCTCCATCCCACTCTCCCTCTCTCCCCCAACCCCTCTCCCTCCATCCCACTCTCCCTCCATCCCACTCTCCTTCCATCCCACTCTCCTTCCATCCCACTCTCCCTCTCTCCCCCAACCCCTCTCCTTCCATCCCACGCTCCCTCCATCCCACTCTCCCTCCATCCCACTCTCCCTCCATCCCACTCTCCCTCTCTCCCCCAACCCCTCTCCCTCCATCCCACTCTACCTCCATCCCACTCTCCCTCCATCCCACTCTCCCTCTCTCCCCAAACCCTTTCCCTCCATCACGCTCTCCCTCTATCCCACTCTCCCTCTCTCCCCCAACCCCTCTCCCTCCATCACACTCTCCCTCCATCCCACTCTCCCCCAACCCCTCTCCCTCCATCCCTCTCCCCAACCCTTCTCCCTCCATCACCCAGCCCCTACAACCCTCCCTATCTCTGTAACCTCCTCCAGCCCCTACAACCCTCCCTATCTCTGTAACCTCCTCCAGCCCCTACAACCCTCCCTATCTCTGTAACCTCCTCCAGCCCCTACAACCCTCCCTATCTCTGTAACCTCCTCCAGCCCCTACAACCCTCCGAGATCTCTGCACACTTCCGATTCCGGCCTCTTGACCATCCCCCGATTCCCATCGTTCCACCATTGGCGGCCGTGCCTTCAGCTGCCTGGGGACATAAGCTCTGGAATTCCTTCCCTAAACCTCTCCACCTCCCCCCCTCTCTCTCTCTCTCTCTCTCCTTCTTTAAGACGCTCTTTAAAAACCTTCCTCTTTGACTGAGCTTTTGGTCACCTGTCCCTAATATCTCCTTATGTGGCTCGGGGTCAAAACTACGCCCCTCTGAAGTCCCTGGGGATGCTTTGCTATATTAAAGGCGCTATATAAATGCATTGTGTAGCTCGGGGACCACAGACCCTGACTCTGGCCAGAGCCAAGATGCGGACTGGACTTCCCTACCAAGTGTGGAGTTGGAACTGCTTGGGGAATGTTTGGCATTGCAGGATGTCCAGTTTAGTGAGAGGGGGCAGCGTGCTGTCTGGTTGAAAGGAGGGGTCTCACAGTCTACGTTAGGCTTCGCAGGGAGACGCACGTGCTTATCTGTGAAAGAGAAAGACACAAAATTTCACGCCCGAGAGAATCCCCCGCGATTGACCGTGTGCCTATTTACATATTGACGTAAAAGCGAAATACTGCGGGTGTTGGAAATCCAGAATAAGGACAGGAAATGCCGGCAAAGCCCAACAGGTCTGACAGAGTCTGCGGAGAGAGAAACAGAGTTAACGTTTCGAGTCTGGAGGTCAGACGGACGCGAGACTTTAACTCTGTTTCTCTCTCCACCGACACTGTCAGACCTGCTGAGTTTTTCGATCCTTTTCTGTTTTTATTACTTATGAGGTAAATGGGAGAGGCTGCAGAATTCTGAGGCGCAGAGGGATCTGGGTGTCCTGGTACATGAAACACACAAAAAGTTAGTCTGCAGGCACAGCGAGTAATTGGGAAGGCACACGGAATGTTGGTCTTTGTTGCGAGGGGGATGGAGTATAAAAGTAGAGAAGTCTTGCTACAGCTGTACAGGGCATTGGTGAGACCATACCTGGCGTACTGCGTACAGTTTTGGTCTCCTTACTTAAGGAGGGATAGATTTGCACTGGAGGCAGTTCAGAGAAGGTTAACTTGGCTGATTCCTGGGGTGAAGGGGGTTTGTCTGAGGAGGAACGGTTGAGCAGGTTGGGCCCTGTATCCATTGGAGTTTAGAAGAATGAGAGGCGATCTTATTGAAACATAAGATCCTGAGGGGACTTGACAGGGTGGATGCTGAGAGGATGTTTCCCCTTCTGGGAGAGACAAGAACTCGGGGGCACAGGTTCAGAATAAGGGGATCTCCCGTTGAAGACGGAGATGAGGAGGAATTTCTTCTCTCAGAGGGTGGTTAGTCTGTGGAATTCTCCTCCCCAGAGAGCAGTGGGGGCCGGGGTCACTGAATATATTCAAGGCTGAGTTAGACAGATTTTTGATTGACAAGGGAGGGAGTCAAAGGGTATCGGGGAGCAGACAGGCAAGTGGAGTTAAGGCCCCAATCAGATCAGCCATGATCTTATTGAATGATGCATGAGGCCTGAGGGGCCTAATGGCCTACTCCTGCTCCTAATTCGCACGTTTGTACGTTGGTAGGTGTGCGCCCCTTAAATGCCTATCATTTTGTGTAGCGTATTGAAAATTGCACAGTGCATTTTGTCCACTTGAGCCCTCCTTACTCACATGTACCAGCAGAGGGAGCCTGCTAAGAAGGTGTAGTAGTCGGGTCTGGTGCGTAAAAGGTTAATGTGGGACTCAGTACAGTACCACCCACACAGTGATGTAAGAAGACACATGACCCAGAGCAAGGGTCAGTCTGGAGGTGGACAGCATTGGGTGAAGACCTAGATTGGTGTCTGCTCCATACTGGTCCCCTCTACTGTCTATATGTATATAATCATGAGTTGTTAATAAAGACTTGCTGTCAACATATTCTAGACTATGAAGCCTACTTCTTGATGTCCAAAGCAGGATTTATCAGAAGAGATAAGAACTAAGAAAGGATCCTTGGTTAACAGGTCGTACAGTTCAAATTTGAAATGTCTTTGGCTGAATATGTAACTGTTTCTGTCCAAGAATTCACAATTTGTATCTGGAACATGTGTGGGAGAGAATTACAGGAAATAATTGTGACGCCTGTAGGAAGTAGATGTACAACTTCCTGTAAGTGTTGACATGTATGTCCTGTCACACGCCCCTTGTCACACTTTCATCGCCTTATGTTCTAAAGCATGTTATCTGTGAGCAATGCCACAGGAGGACCTGTAGTCTCAAAGCACAGTTGCGCTGCTTGGTCACAATTTGGGCATTTTAAAGTGTCCGAGGAATTTCAAGCAAAGATAGAAAGCCGTTTATTTCGTGCTGGTTTCCCCTGCTGCTGCGCCAGGAGTTTACAAGCATCCGCCAACCCGCATAATTCCCCCCATAAACAAGCAATTAGCCTCTGACTGTCCTCGCTGGTTCAGAGGAATGGCGGTGCTCCCTTAGCAGCAGAATAATACACCCAGCCCCACAATGAAATGAGATGTGGAGCATTTTCTAGCTACCTACTCCATCCCTCTCCCTAGCAAGAGTCTGAGATTGTTTGCAACAGTTTGACCCCGAGATAAGTTCCTGAACCCATATTCACTCCATCATTAAGTCCGCCTACTTCCATCTCCATAACAACGCTCGACATCACCTCCTGTCTGAACTTATCTTTTGCTGAAACCCCCATTCGTGACATTGTTAATGACTTGATGACTCCCCCACACTCCTGGCTGCTCACCCACAACGCACCCTGCATAAATTGGAGCTTATTAAAACTCTGCTGCCCGCGTCTTCACTCGCAGTAAGTCCCGTTCTTTGATCATCCCCTGTGCTCACTGACCTACCCTCATCCTTGTTTCCCAATCCCTCGGTTGCCTCACCCCCTCCCTATCTCCATACCCTCCTCCAGCCCCTACAACCCTCCTTATCTCTGTAACCTCCTCCAGCCCCCACAACCCTCCCCATCTCTGTAACCTCCTCCAGCCCCTACAACCCTCCCTATCTCTGTAACCATCATCCAGCCCCTACAACCCTCCCTATCTCTGTAACCTCCTCCAGCCCCTACAACTCACCCTCTCTCTGTAACCTCCTCCAGTCCCTACAACCCACCCTCTCTCTGTAACCTCCTCCGACCCTACAACCCTCCCTATCTCTGTAACCTCCTCCAGCCCCTACAACCCTCCCTATCTCTGTAACCTCCTCCAGCCCCTACAACCCTGCCTATCTCTCTAACCTCCTCCAGCCCCTACAACCCTCCCTATCTCTGTAACCTCCTCCAGCCCCTACAACCCTCCCTATCTCTGTAACCTCCTCCAGCCCCTACAACCCTCCCTATCTCTGTAACCTCCTCCGACCCTACAACCCTCCCTATCTCTGTAACCTCCTCCAGCCCCTACAACCCTCCCTATCTCTGTAACCTCCTCCATCCCCTACAACCCTCCCTATCTCTCTAACCTCCTCCAGCCCCTACAACCCTCCCTATCTCTCTAACCTCCTCCAGCCCCTACAACCCTCCCTATCTCTGTAACCTCCTCCAGCCCCTACAACCCTCCCTATCTCTCTAACCTCCTCCAGCCCCTACAACCTTCCCTATCTCTGTAACCTCCTCCAGCCCCTACGACCCTCCCTATCTCTGTAACCTCCTCCAGCCCCTACAACCCTCCCTATCTCTGTAACCTCCTCCAGCCCCTACAACTCTCCCTATCTTTGTAACCTCCTCCAGCCCCTCCAACCCTCCGAGATCTCTGCGCTCCTCCAGCTCCGGCCTCTTGACCATATCCCGATTCTCATCGCTCCACCTTTGGCGGCCGTGCCTTCAGCTGCCTCGGGGCCCTGAGCTCTGGAATTCTCTCCCTAAACCTCTCCGTCTCTCCCTCTCTCTCTCTGTTTCCTCCTTTAAGATGCTCCTTAAAAACCGACCTCTCTGACCGAGCTTTTGGTCACCTGTCCCTAATATCTCCTTTTGTGGCTCAGAGTCAAATTTCATTTGATAATCGTTCCTGTGAAGCACCCTGGAGTGTTTTACTATATTAAAAGTGCGAAATACAAACAAGTTGTTGTGTTTGTGATATTCCAGCAGGAGGCAGTGTGTGGCCATAAAATCTTTTGCAAAGGGATTGATAGGACTCACAGATCAAGCAGCCAGCAAAAGCCATCCCTAATAGCACAGAGATGGTTGAGGTGATGACAAGCATTAACTGGAGTCTCTGGGGACCATTTCTCTCTCTGTCCTCAGTGATATTTTCTGGAGTAAAAAATAAACAGATTAGGAGGGGCTTCATGAACAGTCCTCATCCAACAGGCCAACAAAGAGTGTACAAAATCACATTCCCCCCCCTCAACCAGAACCTCATCAACTCAGTCCCTCCAACTCTCCCTCTTGCACTCAGTACTGAGGGAGTGCTGCACTGTCAGAGGGTCAGTACTGAGGGAGTGCTGCACTGTCGGAGGGTCAGTACTGAGGGAGTGCTGCACTGTCAGAGGGTCAGTACTGAGGGAGTGCTGCACTGTCGGAGGGTCAGTACAGAGGGAGCACTGCACTGTCGGAGGGTCAGTACAGAGGGAGCGCTGCACTGTCGGAGGGTCATTACTGAGGGAGTGCTGCACTGTCGGAGGGTCAGTGCTGAGGGAGCGCTGCACTGTCGGAGGGTCAGTACTGAGGGAGTGCCGCACTGTCGGAGGGTCAGTACTGAGGGAGCGCCGCACTGTCGGAGGGTCAGTACTGAGGGAGTGCTGCACTGTCGGAGGGTCAGTACTGAGGGAGTGCTGCACTGTCGGAGGGTCAGTACTGAGGGAGTGCTGCACTGTCAGACTGTCTTTCAGACGAGACATTAAACCGAGGCCCCCGTCTGCCCTCTCAGGTGAGTGTAAAAGATCCCACAGCCACTATTGGAAGAAGAGCAGGAGGGAGTTCTCCCCGGTGTCCTGGGAGGGCCAATATTTATCCCTCAACCAACATCACTAAAAACACAGATGATCCGGGTCATTATCACCTTGCTGTTTGTGGGATCTTGCAGTGCATCAATCGGCTGCTGCATTTCCTGCATTACAGAAGTTCAAAAGCGTTTCATGGTCTGCAAAGTATCAGGGGATGTCCTCTGGCTAGGAAAGGCGATATCTAAATGCAATTCGTGATTGTTTCTGAGGAGTCTGACGGTGCTCTTGTCATATCGAATGACGCTCACCAGATGGTGCTGCAGCATTTCCACATGGAGCAGCACTGCCTCCCAGTGGCGGCAATATTGCTCTACAGCAGATTTTTCTGGTGTTTGTGAGTGGACACTGTCGAATAAAATCACTGTTGGTGTCAATTAGTATAAATATATTTTTTATAGATCACCGTGGGAGATCTTGATGTTGTGAAAGACACTGCATAAAATGTGAGCCCTATCTTTAAATCCAATTTGATGGATAATTTCTGTGAAAATCACAGCAGAACCACTTTGCTGGTCTGGGTTTGATGGGGTTTCGTTGCGAGGTGACTCTCTCTCACCTGCTGTTACCCTGTTTTTGCTGCACAGGACGATTCAGTGGAAAGTGCAGCATTCACCGTCACCGTCACTCCCTCATTACTGACCCTCCGACAGTGCAGCACTCCCTCAGTACTGACCCTCCGACAGTGCAGCGCTCCCTCAGTACTGACCCTGTGACTGTGCAGCACTCCCTCAGTACTGACCCTCCGACAGTGCAGCACTCCCTCAGTACTGACCCTCCGACAGTGCAGCACTCCCTCAGTACTGACCCTGTGACTGTGCAGCACTCCCTCAGTACTGACCCTCCGACAGTGCAGCACTCCCTCAGTACTGACCCTCCGACAGTGCAGCACTCCCTCAGTACTGACCCTGTGACTGTGCAGCACTCCCTCAGTACTGACCCTCCGACAGTGCAGCACTCCCTCAGTACTGACCCTCCGACAGTGCAGCACTCCCTCAGTACTGACCCTCCGACAGTGCAGCACTCCCTCAGTACTGACCCTCCGACAGTGCAGCACTCCCTCAGTACTGACCCTCCGACAGTGCAGCACTCCCTCAGCACTGACTCTCGGACAGTGTAGTAATTCCGCAGGATTGACCGTAATCTTCACCCTACCACCCCAGCCTCCCAGGCATACTATCTCCCAAGAGACTACAGGCCCTGCAATTTGACCTCAGTGCCATTAGATTGAGGCCTGGTTGTGGTTAAATGAGGCCGGATCCCTGATGAACAGGGGGTGGGGCGTTGGTGCAAGTTACGGGGGTGATTCCCCTCAAGTCGAATAGCCAGGTCCAAAGCAGTGTTTGGCAACCCACGTCGATATGACCAGTGTCGGGGACCGATCTCACCTTTTGACTCCCTCCCCATTCAGGAGAGAATCTGGTTGTGTGGAGGGTTGGTTTTGGAATTAATATATTAATCGCCATTCGCCTGGGTGGGGCGTCACCCTTTGGTGTGGGAGATAGTTTGGTGGCAGCAGGGAAAAGGGTATTGTTTGGGACTGTAACATGGTTAGCCTGCCAGGGTCGAATTGCTTGATCCCAGATACCAGCCTCCTGTATAAAGCATTGCCTCGATGTGTCAGAGCTTATTCCGTGCTCGAAGACACATTCCACACAGTCTAAACCTCTTCGGAAAACTGCGTGCAGCCTCCTCTAGTCTAATATCCCCCTCACGGAGATTCACAGTGTAACCCCACACCTCTCACTGCAACACTCTGACATCCGAACATCTGAATTAGGAGCAGGAGTGAGGCCACTCGGCCCCTCGAGCCTGCTCTGCCATTCAATAAGATCGTGGCTGACCTGAATGTCACCTCAACCCCACATTCCCGCCGACCCCGATAACCTTTCACCCCCCCCTTGTTAATCAAGAATCTATCCAGCTCCACCTTAGAAATATTCAGTCTCTGCTCCCACTGCCTTTTGAGGAAGAGAGTTCCAAAGACTCACGACCCTCTGAGAGTAAAACATTTCTGCTCATCTCCGTCTTAAATGAGTGACCCCCTTATTTTTAAACAGTGACCCCCCTCGTTCTAGATTCTCCCACAAGAGGAAACATCCTCTCCGCATCCACCCTGTCGAGGCCCCTCAGGATCTTAAAGGTTTCGATCCAGTTGCCTCTTACTCTTCTAAACTCCAGCGGATACAAGCCTAACCTGTCCAGCCTTTCCTCATAAAGACAACCCACCCATTCCTGGTATTAGTCAAGTAAACCTTCTCTGAACTGCTTCTAACACATTTACATCCTTCCCTAAATAAGGTGACCAATACTGTACACAGTACTCCAGATGTGGTCTCACCAGTGCCCTGTACAACTGAAGCATAATCTCCCTATTTCTGTAATTAATTCACCTCACAATAAACTATTACATTCTATTAGCTTTCCCAATTACTTGCTGTATCTGCATACTAACCTTTTGTGATTCATGCACCAGGACACCCAGATCCCTCTGAATCTCAGAGCTATGCAATCTCTCACCATTTGGATAATAAGCATCTTTTTTATTCTTCCTGCCAAAATGGACAGTTTCACATTTGCCCACATTGTACTCCATTTGCCTGGCCTTTGCCCACTCACTTAACCAATCTATGTCACTTTATAGCCTCCTTACGCCCCCTTCACAACTTACTTTCCCACTTCCCTTTGTGTTGTCAGCAAGTTTAGCCACCATTCCTTCGGTCCCGTCATCCAAAACATTTATATAAATTGTAAAAAGTTGAGGTCCCCAGCACTGACCCCTGCGACACACCCACTCGCCACATCCTGCCAACCAGAGAAAGACCCAATTATGTCTACTCTCTGTTTCCTGTTAGCCAGCCGATCTTCTATCCACGCCAATATGTCTACACCGTGAGCTTTTATTTTCCACAATAACCTTTGATGTGACACCTTATCAAACGCCTTCTGGAAATCTAAGTATAGTACATCCACTAGTTCCCCTTTATCCACAGCACATGGGGGCTTCTTCAAAGAACTCCAATAAATTTGTTAAACATGATTTTCCTTTCACAAAACCATGTTGACTTTGCCTGATTAACTTGAATTTATCTAAGTGCCCTGTTACAATGTCTTTAATAATAGTGTTACAGTGAGGGGTGTGGGGTATATCAGAGTGTTACAGTGAGGGGTGTGGGATATATCAGAGTGTTACAGTGAGGGGTGTGGGGTATATCAGAGTGTTACAGTGAGGGGTGTGGGGTATATCAGAGTGTTACAGAGAGGGGTGTGGGGTATAACAGAGTGTTACAGTGAGGGGCGTGGAGTATATCAGAGTGTTACAGTGAGGGGTGTGGAGTATATCAGAGTGTTACAGTGAGGGGTGTGGAGTATATCAGAGTGTTACAGTGAGGGTTTGGGATATATCAGAGTGTTGCAGTGAGGGGTGTGGGGTATATCAGAGTGTTGTAGTGAGGGGTGTGGGGTATATCAGAGTGTTACAGTGAGGGGTGTGGAGTATATCAGAGTGTTACAGTGAGGGGCGTGGGATATAACAGAATGTTACAGTGAGGGGTGTGTGGTATATCAGAGTGTTACAGTGAGGGGTGTGGGGTATATCAGAGTGTTACAGTGAGGGGTGTGGGATATATCAGAGAGTTACAGTGAGGAGTGTGGGGATAGAAAAGCGAGTTACAGTGAGGGGTGTGGGGTGTCGGGTGTATCAGCTTGTCACAGTGAGGGGTGTGTGGTATATCAGACTGTTACAGTGAGGGGTGTGGGGTATATCAGAGTGTTACAGTGAGGGGTGTGGGGTATATCAGAGTGTTACAGTGAGGGGTATGTGGTATATCAGAGTGTTACAGTGAGGAGTGTGTGGTATATCAGAGTGTTACAGTGAGGGGTGTGGGGTATATCAGAGTGTTACAGTGAGGGGTGTAGGGTATATCAGAGTGTTACAGTGAGGGGTGTGGAGTATATCAGAGTGTTACAGTGAGGGGTGTGGAGTATATCAGAGTGTTACAGTGAGGGTTTGGGATATATCAGAGTGTTGCAGTGAGGGGTGTGGGGTATATCAGAGTGTTGCAGTGAGGGGTGTGTGGTATATCAGAGTGTTACAGTGAGGGGTGTGGAGTATATCAGAGTGTTACAGTGACGGGTATGTGGTATATCAGAGTGTTACAGTGAGGGGTGTGTGGTATATCAGAGTGTTACAGTGAGGGGTGTGGGGTATATCAGAGTGTTACAGTGAGGGTTTGGGATATATCAGAGTGTTGCAGTGAGGGGTGTGGGATATATCAGAGTGTTACAGTGAGGGGTGTGGGGTATATCAGAGTGTTACAGTGAGGGGTGTGGGGTATATCAGAGTGTTACAGTGAGGGGTGTGGAGTATATCAGAGTGTTACAGTGATGGGTGTGTGGTATATCAGAGTGTTACAGTGAGGGGTGTGGGGTATATCAGAGTGTTACAGTGAGGGGTGTGGGGTATATCAGAGTGTTGCAGTGAGGGGTGTGGGGTATATCAGAGTGTTACAGTGAGGGGTGTGTGGTATATCAGAGTGTTACAGTGAGGGGTGTGGGGAATATCAGAGTGTTACAGTGAGGGGTGTGGGGTATATCAGAGTGTTGCAGTGAGGGGTGTGGGGTATATCAGAGTGTTACAGTGAGGGGTGTGTGGTATATCAGAGTGTTACAGTGAGGGGTGTGGGGTATATCAGAGTGTTACAGTGAGGGGTGTGGGGTATATCAGTGTGTTACAGTGAGGGGTGTGGGTATATCAGAGTGTTACAGTGAGGTGTGTGGGGTATATCAGAGTGTTACAGTGAGGGGTGTGGGATATATCAGAGTGTTACAGTGAGGGGTGTGTGTGGTATATCAGAGTGTTACAGTGAGGGGTGTGGGGTATATCAGAGTGTTAAAGTGAGGGGTGTGGGGTATATCAGAGTGTTACAGTGAGGGGTGTGGGGTATATCAGTGTGTTACAGTGAGGGGTGTGGGGTATATCAGAGTGTTACAATGAGGGGTGTGGGGTATATCAGAGTGTTACAGTGAGGGGTGTGGGGTATATCAGTGTGTTACAGTGAGGGGTGTGGGTATATCAGAGTGTTACAGTGAGGGGTGTGGGTATGTCAGAGTGTTACAGTGAGGGGTGTGGGATATATCAGAGTGTTACAGTGAGGGGTGTGTGTGGTATATCAGAGTGTTACAGTGAGGGGTGTGGGGTATGTCAGAGTGTTACAGTGAGGGGTGTGGGGTATATCAGAGTGTTACAGTGAGGGGTGTGGGGTATATCAGACTGTTACAGTGAGGGGTGTGGGTATATCAGAGTGTTACAGTGAGGGGTGTGGGGTATATCAGAGTGTTACAGTGAGGGGTGTGGGATATATCAGAGTGTTACAGTGAGGGGTGTGGTGTATATCAGAGTGTTACAGTGAGGGGTGTGGGATATATCAGAGTGTTACAGTGAGGGGTGTGGGGTATATCAGAGTGTTACAGTGAGGGGTGTGGGGTATATCAGGGTGTTACAGTGAGGGGTGTGGGATATATCAGAGTGTTACAGTGAGGGGTGTGGGGTATATCAGAGTGTTACAGTGAGGGGTGTGGGATATATCAGATTGTTACAGTGAGGAGTGTGGGGTATATCAGAGTGTTACAGAGAGGGGTATGGGGTATATCAGAGTGTTACAGTGAGGGGTGTGCGGTATATCAGAGTGTTACAGTGAGGCATGTGGGATATATCAGAGTGTTACAGTGAGGGGTGTGGGGTATATCAGAGTGTTACAGTGAGGGGTGTGCGGTATATCAGAGTGTTACAGTGAGGCATGTGGGATATATTAGAGTGTTACAGTGAGTGGTGTGCGGTATATCAGAGTGTTACAGTGAGGGGTGTGGGGTATATCAGAGTGTTACAGTGAGGGGTGTGGGATATATCAGAGTGTTACAGTGAGGGGTGTGGGGTATATCAGAGTGTTACAGTGAGGGGTGTGGGATATACCAGTGTTACAGTGATGGGTGTGGGATATATAAGGGAGTTACAGTGAGGGGTGTGAGGTGTATCAGAGCGTTACAGTGAGGCGTGTGGGATATATCGGAGTGTTACAGTGAGGGGTGTGGGGTGTATCAGAGAGTGTTACAGTGAGGGGTGTGGGGTATATCAGTGTGGTACAGTGAGGGGTGTGGGATATATCAGAGTGTTACAGTGAGGGGTGTGGGATATATCAGAGTGTTACAGTGAGGGGTGTGGGGTATATCAGGGTGTTACAGTGAGTGGTGTGGGATATATCAGAGTGTTACAATGAGGGGTGTGGGATATATCAGAGTGTTACAGTGAGGGGTGTGGGGTATATCAGAGTGTTACAGTGAGGGGTGTGGGGTATATCAGAGTGTTACAGAGAGGGGTGTGGGGTATATCAGAGTGTTACAGTGAGGGGTGTGGGGTATATCAGAGTGTTACAGTGAGGGGTGTGGGGTATATCAGAGTGTTACAGTGATGGGTGTGGGGTTTATCAGAGTGTTACAGTGAGGGGTGTGGGGTATATCAGAGTGTTACAGTGATGGGTGTGGGGTTTATCAGAGTGTTACAGTGAGGGGTGTGGGATATATCAGAGCGTTACAGTGAGGGGTGTGGGGTATATCAGAGTGTTACTGTGAGGGGTGTGGGGTATTTCAGAGTGTTACAGTGAGGGGTGTGGGGTATATCAGAGTGTTACAGTGAGGGGTGTGGGGTATATCAGAGTGTTACAGTGAGGGGTGTGGGATATATCAGAGTGTTGCAGTGAGAGGTGTGGGATATATCAGTGCGTTACAGTGAGGGGTGTGCGGTATATCAGAGTGTTACAGTGAGGGGTGTGGGGTATATCAGAGTGTTACAGTGAGGGGTGTGCGGTATATCAGAGTGTTACAGTGAGGCATGTGGGATATATTAGAGTGTTACAGTGAGTGGTGTGCGGTATATCAGAGTGTTACAGTGAGGGGTGTGGGGTATATCAGAGTGTTACAGTGAGAGGTGTGGGATATATCAGAGTGTTACAGTGAGGGGTGTGGGGTATATCAGAGTGTTACAGTGAGGGGTGTGGGGTATATCAGAGTGTTACAGTGAGGGGGTGTGCGGTATATCAGGGTGTTACAGTGAGGAGTGTGGGATGTATCAGGGTTTTACAGTGAGTGGTGTGGGGTATATCAGAGTGTTACAGTGAGGGGTGTGGGGTATATCAGAGTGTTACAGTGAGGGGTGTGGGATATATCAGAGTGTTAAAGTGAGGGGTGTGGGGTATATCAGAGTGTTACAGTGAGGAGTGTGGGATATATCAGAGCGTTACAGTGAGGGGTGTGGGGTTTATCAGAGTGTTACAGTGAGGGGTGTGTAGTTTATCAGAGTGTTACAGTGAGGGGTGTGGGGTATATCAGAGTGTTACAGTGAGGGGTGTGGGGTATATCAGAGTGTTACAGTGAGGGGTGTGGAGTATATCAGAGTGTTACAGTGAGGGTTTGGGATATATCAGAGTGTTGCAGTGAGGGGTGTGGGATATATCAGAGTGTTGCAGTGAGGGGTGTGGGGTATATCAGAGTGTTACAGTGAGGGGTGTGGGATATATCAGAGTGTTGCAGTGAGGGGTGTGGGGTATATCAGAGTGTTACAGTGAGGGGTGTGTGGTTTATCAGAATGTTACAGTGAGGGGTGTGGGGTATATCAGAGTGTTAAAGTGAGGGGTGTGGGGTATATGGGGCAGTTACAGTGAGGGGTGTGGAATATATGGGGCAGTTACAGTGAGGGGTGTGTGGTATATGTGATAGTTACAGTGAGGGGTGTGTGGTATATGGGGACAGTTACAGTGAGGGGTGTGTGGTATAGCAGAGTGTTACAGTGAGGGGTGTAGGATATATCAGAGTGTTACAGTGAGGGGTGTGGGGTATATCAGAGTGTTGCAGTGAGTGGTGTGGGGTATATCAGAGTGTTACAGTGAGGGGTGTGGGGTATATCACAGTGTTACAGTGAGGGGTGTGGGGTATATCAGAGTGTTACAGTGAGGGGTGTGGCGTATATCAGAGTGTTACAGTGAGGGGTGTGGGATATATCAGAGTGTTACAGTGAGGGGTGTGTGTGGAATATCAGAGTGTTACAGTGAGGGGTGTGGGGTATATCAGAGTGTTACAGTGAGGGGTGTGGGGTATATCAGAGTGTTACAGTGAGGGGTGTGGGATATATCAGAGTGTTACAGTGAGGGGTGTGGGGTATATCAGAGTGTTACAGTGAGGGGTGTGGGGTATATCAGAGTGTTACAGTGAGGGGTGTGGGGTATATCAGAGTGTTACAGTGAGGGGTGTGGGGTATATCACAGTGTTATAGTGAGGGGTGTGGGGTATATCAGAGTGTTACAGTGACGGGTGTGGGATATATCAGAGTGTTACAGTGAGGGGTGTGGGGTATATCAGAGTGTTACAGTGAGGGGTGTGGGGTATATCAGAGTGTTACAGTGAGTGGTGTGGGATATATCAGAGTGTTACAGTGAGGGGTGTGGGGTATATCAGAGTGTTACAGTGAGGGGTGTGGGGTATATCAGAGTGTTACTGTGAGGGGTGTGGGGTATTTCAGAGTGTTACAGTGAGGGGTGTGGGGTATATCAGAGTGTTACAGTGAGGGGTGTGGGGTATATCAGAGTGTTACAGTGAGGGGTGTGGGATATATCAGAGTGTTGCAGTGAGAGGTGTGGGATATATCAGTGCGTTACAGTGAGGGGTGTGCGGTATATCAGAGTGTTACAGTGAGGGGTGTGGGGTATATCAGAGTGTTACAGTGAGGGGTGTGCGGTATATCAGAGTGTTACAGTGAGGCATGTGGGATATATTAGAGTGTTACAGTGAGTGGTGTGCGGTATATCAGAGTGTTACAGTGAGGGGTGTGGGGTATATCAGAGTGTTACAGTGAGAGGTGTGGGATATATCAGAGTGTTACAGTGAGGGGTGTGGGGTATATCAGAGTGTTACAGTGAGGGGTGTGGGGTATATCAGAGTGTTACAGTGAGGGGGTGTGCGGTATATCAGGGTGTTACAGTGAGGAGTGTGGGATGTATCAGGGTTTTACAGTGAGTGGTGTGGGGTATATCAGAGTGTTACAGTGAGGGGTGTGGGGTATATCAGAGTGTTACAGTGAGGGGTGTGGGATATATCAGAGTGTTAAAGTGAGGGGTGTGGGGTATATCAGAGTGTTACAGTGAGGAGTGTGGGATATATCAGAGCGTTACAGTGAGGGGTGTGGGGTTTATCAGAGTGTTACAGTGAGGGGTGTGTAGTTTATCAGAGTGTTACAGTGAGGGGTGTGGGGTATATCAGAGTGTTACAGTGAGGGGTGTGGGGTATATCAGAGTGTTACAGTGAGGGGTGTGGAGTATATCAGAGTGTTACAGTGAGGGTTTGGGATATATCAGAGTGTTGCAGTGAGGGGTGTGGGATATATCAGAGTGTTGCAGTGAGGGGTGTGGGGTATATCAGAGTGTTACAGTGAGGGGTGTGGGATATATCAGAGTGTTGCAGTGAGGGGTGTGGGGTATATCAGAGTGTTACAGTGAGGGGTGTGTGGTTTATCAGAATGTTACAGTGAGGGGTGTGGGGTATATCAGAGTGTTAAAGTGAGGGGTGTGGGGTATATGGGGCAGTTACAGTGAGGGGTGTGGAATATATGGGGCAGTTACAGTGAGGGGTGTGTGGTATATGTGATAGTTACAGTGAGGGGTGTGTGGTATATGGGGACAGTTACAGTGAGGGGTGTGTGGTATAGCAGAGTGTTACAGTGAGGGGTGTAGGATATATCAGAGTGTTACAGTGAGGGGTGTGGGGTATATCAGAGTGTTGCAGTGAGTGGTGTGGGGTATATCAGAGTGTTACAGTGAGGGGTGTGGGGTATATCACAGTGTTACAGTGAGGGGTGTGGGGTATATCAGAGTGTTACAGTGAGGGGTGTGGCGTATATCAGAGTGTTACAGTGAGGGGTGTGGGATATATCAGAGTGTTACAGTGAGGGGTGTGTGTGGAATATCAGAGTGTTACAGTGAGGGGTGTGGGGTATATCAGAGTGTTACAGTGAGGGGTGTGGGGTATATCAGAGTGTTACAGTGAGGGGTGTGGGATATATCAGAGTGTTACAGTGAGGGGTGTGGGGTATATCAGAGTGTTACAGTGAGGGGTGTGGGGTATATCAGAGTGTTACAGTGAGGGGTGTGGGGTATATCAGAGTGTTACAGTGAGGGGTGTGGGGTATATCACAGTGTTATAGTGAGGGGTGTGGGGTATATCAGAGTGTTACAGTGACGGGTGTGGGATATATCAGAGTGTTACAGTGAGGGGTGTGGGGTATATCAGAGTGTTACAGTGAGGGGTGTGGGGTATATCAGAGTGTTACAGTGAGTGGTGTGGGATATATCAGAGTGTTACAGTGAGGGGTGTGGGGTATATCAGAGTGTTACAGTGAGGGGTGTGGGGTATATCAGAGTGTTACAGTGATGGGTGTGGGGTTTATCAGAGTGTTACAGTGAGGGGTGTGGGGTATATCAGAGTGTTCCAGTGAGGGGTGTGGGGTATTTCAGAGTGTTACAGTGAGGGGTGTGGGGTATTTCAGAGTGTTACAGTGAGGGGTGTGGGGTATATCAGAGTGTTACAGTGAGGGGTGTGGGATATATCAGAGTGTTGCAGTGAGAGGTGTGGGATATATCAGTGCGTTACAGTGAGGGGTGTGGGATATATCAGAGCATTACAGTGAGGGGTGTGGGGTATATCAGAGTGTTACAGTGAGGGGTGTGGGATATATCAGATTGTTACAGTGAGGAGTGTGGGGTATATCAGAGTGTTACAGAGAGGGGTATGGGGTATATCAGAGTGTTACAGTGAGGGGTGTGCGGTATATCAGAGTGTTACAGTGAGGCATGTGGGATATATCAGAGTGTTACAGTGAGGGGTGTGGGGTATATCAGAGTGTTACAGTGAGGGGTGTGCGGTATATCAGAGTGTTACAGTGAGGCATGTGGGATATATTAGAGTGTTACAGTGAGTGGTGTGCGGTATATCAGAGTGTTACAGTGAGGGGTGTGGGGTATATCAGAGTGTTACAGTGAGGGGTGTGGGATATATCAGAGTGTTACAGTGAGGGGTGTGGGGTATATCAGAGTGTTACGATGAGGGGTGTGGGATATACCAGTGTTACAGTGATGGGTGTGGGATATATAAGGGAGTTACAGTGAGGGGTGTGAGGTGTATCAGAGCGTTACAGTGAGGCGTGTGGGATATATCGGAGTGTTACAGTGAGGGGTGTGGGGTGTATCAGAGAGTGTTACAGTGAGGGGTGTGGGGTATATCAGTGTGGTACAGTGAGGGGTGTGGGATATATCAGAGTGTTACAGTGAGGGGTGTGGGATATATCAGAGTGTTACAGTGAGGGGTGTGGGGTATATCAGGGTGTTACAGTGAGTGGTGTGGGATATATCAGAGTGTTACAATGAGGGGTGTGGGATATATCAGAGTGTTACAGTGAGGGGTGTGGGGTATATCAGAGTGTTACAGTGAGGGGTGTGGGGTATATCAGAGTGTTACAGAGAGGGGTGTGGGGTATATCAGAGTGTTACAGTGAGGGGTGTGGGGTATATCAGAGTGTTACAGTGAGGGGTGTGGGGTATATCAGAGTGTTACAGTGATGGGTGTGGGGTTTATCAGAGTGTTACAGTGAGGGGTGTGGGGTATATCAGAGTGTTCCAGTGAGGGGTGTGGGATATATCAGAGCGTTACAGTGAGGGGTGTGGGGTATATCAGAGTGTTACTGTGAGGGGTGTGGGGTATTTCAGAGTGTTACAGTGAGGGGTGTGGGGTATATCAGAGTGTTACAGTGAGGGGTGTGGGGTATATCAGAGTGTTACAGTGAGGGGTGTGGGATATATCAGAGTGTTGCAGTGAGAGGTGTGGGATATATCAGTGCGTTACAGTGAGGGGTGTGGGGTATATCAGAGCATTACAGTGAGGGGTGTGGGGTATATCAGAGTGTTACAGTGAGGGGTGTGGGATATATCAGATTGTTACAGTGAGGGGTGTGGGGTATATCAGAGTGTTACAGAGAGGGGTATGGGGTATATCAGAGTGTTACAGTGAGGGGTGTGAGGTATATCAGAGTGTTACAGTGAGGCATGTGGGATATATCAGAGTGTTACAGTGAGGGGTGTGGGGTATATCAGAGTGTTACAGTGAGGGGTGTGCGGTATATCAGAGTGTTACAGTGAGGGGTGTGGGGTATATCAGAGTGTTACAGTGAGGGGTGTGCGGTATATCAGAGTGTTACAGTGAGGCATGTGGGATATATTAGAGTGTTACAGTGAGTGGTGTGCGGTATATCAGAGTGTTACAGTGAGGGGTGTGGGGTATATCAGAGTGTTACAGTGAGAGGTGTGGGATATATCAGAGTGTTACAGTGAGGGGTGTGGGGTATATCAGAGTGTTACAGTGAGGGGTGTGGGGTATATCAGAGTGTTACAGTGAGGGGGTGTGCGGTATATCAGGGTGTTACAGTGAGGAGTGTGGGATGTATCAGGGTTTTACAGTCAGTGGTGTGGGGTATATCAGAGTGTTACAGTGAGGGGTGTGGGGTATATCAGAGTGTTACAGTGAGGGGTGTGGGATATATCAGAGTGTTAAAGTGAGGGGTGTGGGGTATATCAGAGTGTTACAGTGAGGAGTGTGGGATATATCAGAGCGTTACAGTGAGGGGTGTGGGGTTTATCAGAGTGTTAAAGTGAGGGGTGTGGGGTATATCAGAGTGTTACAGTGAGGGGTGTGGGGTATATCAGAGTGTTACAGTGAGGGGTGTGGAGTATATCAGAGTGTTACAGTGAGGGTTTGGGATATATCAGAGTGTTGCAGTGAGGGGTGTGGGATATATCAGAGTGTTGCAGTGAGGGGTGTGGGGTATATCAGAGTGTTACAGTGAGGGGTGTGGGATATATCAGAGTGTTGCAGTGAGGGGTGTGGGGTATATCAGAGTGTTACAGTGAGGGGTGTGGGATATATCAGAGTGTTACAGTGAGGGGTGTGGGGTATATCAGAGTTTTAAAGTGAGGGGTGTGGGGTATATCAGAGAGTTACAGTGAGGGGTGTGGGGTATATCAAAGTGTTACAGTGAGGGGTGTGGGATATATCAGAGTGTTACAGTGAGGGGTGTGGGATATATCAGAGTGTTACAGTGACGGGTGTGTGGTATATCAGAGTGTTACAGTGAGTGGTGTGGGATATATCAGAGTGTTACAGTGAGGGGTGTGGGATATATCAGAGTGTTACAGTGAGGGGTGTGGGGTATATCAGAGTGTTACAGTGAGGGGTGTGGAGTATATCAGAGTGTTACAGTGACGGGTGTGTGGTATATCAGAGTGTTACAGTGAGGGGTGTGGGGTATATCAGAGTGTTACAGTGAGGGTTTGGGATATATCAGAGTGTTACAGTGAGGGGTGTGGGGTATATCAGAGTGTTACAGTGAGGGTTTGGGATATATCAGAGTGTTGCAGTGAGGGGTGTGGGGTATATCAGAGTGTTACAGTGAGGGGTGTGTGGTGTATCAGAGTGTTACAGTGAGGGGTGTGGAGTATATCAGAGTGTTACAGTGACGGGTGTGTGGTATATCACAGTGTTACAGTGAGGGGTGTGTGGTATATCAGAGTGTTACAGTGAGGGGTGTGGGGTATATCAGAGTGTTACAGTGAGGGGTGTGGGATATATCAGAGTGTTACAGTGAGGGGCGTGGGGTATATCAGAGTGTTACAGTGAGGGGTGTGGAGTATATCAGAGTGTTACAGTGAGGGGTGTGGAGTATATCAGAGTGTTACAGTGAGGGTTTGGGATATATCAGAGTGTTGCAGTGAGGGGTGTGGGGTATATCAGAGTGTTGTAGTGAGGGGTGTGGGCTTTATCAGAGTGTTACAGTGAGGGGTGTGGAGTATATCAGAGTGTTACAGTGAGGGGCGTGGGATATATCAGAATGTTACAGTGAGGGGTGTGTGGTATATCAGAGTGTTACAGTGAGGGGTGTGGGGTATATCAGAGTGTTACAGTGAGGGGTGTGGGATATATCAGAGAGTTACAGTGAGGAGTGTGGGGATATATAAGCGAGTTACAGTGAGGGGTGTGGGGTGTCGGGTGTATCAGCTTGTCACAGTGAGGGGTGTGTGGTATATCAGACTGTTACAGTGAGGGGTGTGGGGTATATCAGAGTGTTACAGTGACGGGTGTGTGGTATATCAGAGTGTTACAGTGAGGGGTGTGGGGTATATCAGAGTGTTACAGTGAGGGGTGTGGGGTATATCAGAGTGTTACAGTGAGGGGTATGTGGTATATCAGAGTGTTACAGTGAGGAGTGTGTGGTATATCAGAGTGTTACAGTGAGGGGTGTGGGGTATATCAGAGTGTTACAGTGAGGGGTGTAGGGTATATCAGAGTGTTACAGTGAGGGGTGTGGAGTATATCAGAGTGTTACAGTGAGGGGTGTGGAGTATATCAGAGTGTTACAGTGAGGGTTTGGGATATATCAGAGTGTTGCAGTGAGGGGTGTGGGGTATATCAGAGTGTTGCAGTGAGGGGTGTGTGGTATATCAGAGTGTTACAGTGAGGGGTGTGGAGTATATCAGAGTGTTACAGTGACGGGTATGTGGTATATCAGAGTGTTGCAGTGAGGGGTGTGGGATATATCAGAGTGTTACAGTGAGGGGTGTGGGGTATATCAGAGTGTTACAGTGAGGGGTGTGGGGTATATCAGAGTGTTACAGTGAGGGGTGTGGAGTATATCAGAGTGTTACAGTGATGGGTGTGTGGTATATCAGAGTGTTACAGTGAGGGGTGTGGGGTATATCAGAGTGTTACAGTGAGGGGTGTGGGGTATATCAGAGTGTTGCAGTGAGGGGTGTGGGGTATATCAGAGTGTTACAGTGAGGGGTGTGTGGTATATCAGAGTGTTACAGTGAGGGGTGTGGGGAATATCAGAGTGTTACAGTGAGGGGTGTGGGGTATATCAGAGTGTTGCAGTGAGGGGTGTGGGGTATATCAGAGTGTTACAGTGAGGGGTGTGTGGTATATCAGAGTGTTACAGTGAGGGGTGTGGGGTATATCAGAGTGTTACAGTGAGGGGTGTGGGGTATATCAGTGTGTTACAGTGAGGGGTGTGGGTATATCAGAGTGTTACAGTGAGGTGTGTGGGGTATATCAGAGTGTTACAGTGAGGGGTGTGGGATATATCAGAGTGTTACAGTGAGGGGTGTGTGTGGTATATCAGAGTGTTACAGTGAGGGGTGTGGGGTATATCAGAGTGTTAAAGTGAGGGGTGTGGGGTATATCAGAGTGTTACAGTGAGGGGTGTGGGGTATATCAGTGTGTTACAGTGAGGGGTGTGGGGTATATCAGAGTGTTACAATGAGGGGTGTGGGGTATATCAGAGTGTTACAGTGAGGGGTGTGGGGTATATCAGTGTGTTACAGTGAGGGGTGTGGGTATATCAGAGTGTTACAGTGAGGGGTGTGGGTATGTCAGAGTGTTACAGTGAGGGGTGTGGGATATATCAGAGTGTTACAGTGAGGGGTGTGTGTGGTATATCAGAGTGTTACAGTGAGGGGTGTGGGGTATGTCAGAGTGTTACAGTGAGGGGTGTGGGGTATATCAGAGTGTTACAGTGAGGGGTGTGGGGTATATCAGACTGTTACAGTGAGGGGTGTGGGATATATCACAGTGTTACAGTGAGGGGTGTGGGGTATATCAGAGTGTTACAGTGAGGGGTGTGGGATATATCAGAGTGTTACAGTGAGGGGTGTGGGTATATCAGAGTGTTACAGTGAGGGGTGTGGGGTATATCAGAGTGTTACAGTGAGGGGTGTGGGATATATCAGAGTGTTACAGTGAGGGGTGTGGTGTATATCAGAGTGTTACAGTGAGGGGTGTGGGATATATCAGAGTGTTACAGTGAGGGGTGTGGGGTATATCAGAGTGTTACAGTGAGGGGTGTGGGGTATATCAGGGTGTTACAGTGAGGGGTGTGGGATATATCAGAGTGTTACAGTGAGGGGTGTGGGGTATATCAGAGTGTTACAGTGAGGGGTGTGGGATATATCAGATTGTTACAGTGAGGAGTGTGGGGTATATCAGAGTGTTACAGAGAGGGGTATGGGGTATATCAGAGTGTTACAGTGAGGGGTGTGCGGTATATCAGAGTGTTACAGTGAGGCATGTGGGATATATCAGAGTGTTACAGTGAGGGGTGTGGGGTATATCAGAGTGTTACAGTGAGGGGTGTGCGGTATATCAGAGTGTTACAGTGAGGCATGTGGGATATATTAGAGTGTTACAGTGAGTGGTGTGCGGTATATCAGAGTGTTACAGTGAGGGGTGTGGGGTATATCAGAGTGTTACAGTGAGGGGTGTGGGATATATCAGAGTGTTACAGTGAGGGGTGTGGGGTATATCAGAGTGTTACAGTGAGGGGTGTGGGATATACCAGTGTTACAGTGATGGGTGTGGGATATATAAGGGAGTTACAGTGAGGGGTGTGAGGTGTATCAGAGCGTTACAGTGAGGCGTGTGGGATATATCGGAGTGTTACAGTGAGGGGTGTGGGGTGTATCAGAGAGTGTTACAGTGAGGGGTGTGGGGTATATCAGTGTGGTACAGTGAGGGGTGTGGGATATATCAGAGTGTTACAGTGAGGGGTGTGGGATATATCAGAGTGTTACAGTGAGGGGTGTGGGGTATATCAGGGTGTTACAGTGAGTGGTGTGGGATATATCAGAGTGTTACAATGAGGGGTGTGGGATATATCAGAGTGTTACAGTGAGTGGTGTGGGGTATATCAGAGTGTTACAGTGAGGGGTGTGGGGTATATCAGAGTGTTACAGAGAGGGGTGTGGGGTATATCAGAGTGTTACAGTGAGGGGTGTGGGGTATATCAGAGTGTTACAGTGAGGGGTGTGGGGTATATCAGAGTGTTACAGTGATGGGTGTGGGGTTTATCAGAGTGTTACAGTGAGGGGTGTGGGGTATATCAGAGTGTTACAGTGATGGGTGTGGGATATATCAGAGCGTTACAGTGAGGGGTGTGGGGTATATCAGAGTGTTACTGTGAGGGGTGTGGGGTATTTCAGAGTGTTACAGTGAGGGGTGTGGGGTATATCAGAGTGTTACAGTGAGGGGTGTGGGGTATATCAGAGTGTTACAGTGAGGGTTGTGGGATATATCAGAGTGTTGCAGTGAGAGGTGTGGGATATATCAGTGCGTTACAGTGAGGGGTGTGGGGTATATCAGAGCATTACAGTGAGGGGTGTGGGGTTTATCAGAGTGTTACAGTGAGGGGTGTGGGATATATCAGATTGTTACAGTGAGGGGTGTGGGGTATATCAGAGTGTTACAGAGAGGGGTATGGGGTATATCAGAGTGTTACAGTGAGGGGTGTGCGGTATATCAGAGTGTTACAGTGAGGCGTGTGGGATATATCAGAGTGTTACAGTGAGGGGTGTGGGGTATATCAGAGTGTTACAGTGAGGGGTGTGCAGTATATCAGAGTGTTACAGTGAGGGGTGTGGGGTATATCAGAGTGTTACAGTGAGGGGTGTGCGGTATATCAGAGTGTTACAGTGAGGCATGTGGGATATATTAGAGTGTTACAGTGAGTGGTGTGCGGTATATCAGAGTGTTACAGTGAGGGGTGTGGGGTATATCAGAGTGTTACAGTGAGAGGTGTGGGATATATCAGAGTGTTACAGTGAGGGGTGTGGGGTATATCAGAGTGTTACAGTGAGGGGTGTGGGGTATATCAGAGTGTTACAGTGAGGGGGTGTGCGGTATATCAGGGTGTTACAGTGAGGAGTGTGGGATGTATCAGGGTTTTACAGTGAGTGGTGTGGGGTATATCAGAGTGTTACAGTGAGGGGTGTGGGGTATATCAGAGTGTTACAGTGAGGGGTGTGGGATATATCAGAGTGTTAAAGTGAGGGGTGTGGGGTATATCAGAGTGTTACAGTGAGGAGTGTGGGATATATCAGAGCGTTACAGTGAGGGGTGTGGGGTTTATCAGAGTGTTAAAGTGAGGGGTGTGTAGTTTATCAGAGTGTTACAGTGAGGGGTGTGTAGTTTATCAGAGTGTTACAGTGAGGGGTGTGGGGTATATCAGAGTGTTACAGTGAGGGGTGTGGGGTATATCAGAGTGTTACAGTGAGGGGTGTGGAGTATATCAGAGTGTTACAGTGAGGGTTTGGGATATATCAGAGTGTTGCAGTGAGGGGTGTGGGATATATCAGAGTGTTGCAGTGAGGGGTGTGGGGTATATCAGAGTGTTACAGTGAGGGGTGTGGGATATATCAGAGTGTTGCAGTGAGGGGTGTGGGGTATATCAGAGTGTTACAGTGAGGGGTGTGTGGTTTATCAGAATGTTACAGTGAGGGGTGTGGGGTATATCAGAGTGTTAAAGTGAGGGGTGTGGGGTATATGGGGCAGTTACAGTGAGGGGTGTGGAATATATGGGGCAGTTACAGTGAGGGGTGTGTGGTATATGTGATAGTTACAGTGAGGGGTGTGTGGTATATGGGGACAGTTACAGTGAGGGGTGTGTGGTATAGCAGAGTGTTACAGTGAGGGGTGTAGGATATATCAGAGTGTTACAGTGAGGGGTGTGGGGTATATCAGAGTGTTGCAGTGAGTGGTGTGGGGTATATCAGAGTGTTACAGTGAGGGGTGTGGGGTATATCACAGTGTTACAGTGAGGGGTGTGGGGTATATCAGAGTGTTACAGTGAGGGGTGTGGCGTATATCAGAGTGTTACAGTGAGGGGTGTGGGATATATCAGAGTGTTACAGTGAGGGGTGTGTGTGGAATATCAGAGTGTTACAGTGAGGGGTGTGGGGTATATCAGAGTGTTACAGTGAGGGGTGTGGGGTATATCAGAGTGTTACAGTGAGGGGTGTGGGATATATCAGAGTGTTACAGTGAGGGGTGTGGGGTATATCAGAGTGTTACAGTGAGGGGTGTGGGGTATATCAGAGTGTTACAGTGAGGGGTGTGGGGTATATCAGAGTGTTACAGTGAGGGGTGTGGGGTATATCACAGTGTTATAGTGAGGGGTGTGGGGTATATCAGAGTGTTACAGTGACGGGTGTGGGATATATCAGAGTGTTACAGTGAGGGGTGTGGGGTATATCAGAGTGTTACAGTGAGGGGTGTGGGGTATATCAGAGTGTTACAGTGAGTGGTGTGGGATATATCAGAGTGTTACAGTGAGGGGTGTGGGGTATATCAGAGTGTTACAGTGAGGGGTGTGGGGTATATCAGAGTGTTACAGTGATGGGTGTGGGGTTTATCAGAGTGTTACAGTGAGGGGTGTGGGGTATATCAGAGTGTTCCAGTGAGGGGTGTGGGGTATTTCAGAGTGTTACAGTGAGGGGTGTGGGGTATTTCAGAGTGTTACAGTGAGGGGTGTGGGGTATATCAGAGTGTTACAGTGAGGGGTGTGGGATATATCAGAGTGTTGCAGTGAGAGGTGTGGGATATATCAGTGCGTTACAGTGAGGGGTGTGGGATATATCAGAGCATTACAGTGAGGGGTGTGGGGTATATCAGAGTGTTACAGTGAGGGGTGTGGGATATATCAGATTGTTACAGTGAGGAGTGTGGGGTATATCAGAGTGTTACAGAGAGGGGTATGGGGTATATCAGAGTGTTACAGTGAGGGGTGTGCGGTATATCAGAGTGTTACAGTGAGGCATGTGGGATATATCAGAGTGTTACAGTGAGGGGTGTGGGGTATATCAGAGTGTTACAGTGAGGGGTGTGCGGTATATCAGAGTGTTACAGTGAGGCATGTGGGATATATTAGAGTGTTACAGTGAGTGGTGTGCGGTATATCAGAGTGTTACAGTGAGGGGTGTGGGGTATATCAGAGTGTTACAGTGAGGGGTGTGGGATATATCAGAGTGTTACAGTGAGGGGTGTGGGGTATATCAGAGTGTTACGATGAGGGGTGTGGGATATACCAGTGTTACAGTGATGGGTGTGGGATATATAAGGGAGTTACAGTGAGGGGTGTGAGGTGTATCAGAGCGTTACAGTGAGGCGTGTGGGATATATCGGAGTGTTACAGTGAGGGGTGTGGGGTGTATCAGAGAGTGTTACAGTGAGGGGTGTGGGGTATATCAGTGTGGTACAGTGAGGGGTGTGGGATATATCAGAGTGTTACAGTGAGGGGTGTGGGATATATCAGAGTGTTACAGTGAGGGGTGTGGGGTATATCAGGGTGTTACAGTGAGTGGTGTGGGATATATCAGAGTGTTACAATGAGGGGTGTGGGATATATCAGAGTGTTACAGTGAGGGGTGTGGGGTATATCAGAGTGTTACAGTGAGGGGTGTGGGGTATATCAGAGTGTTACAGAGAGGGGTGTGGGGTATATCAGAGTGTTACAGTGAGGGGTGTGGGGTATATCAGAGTGTTACAGTGAGGGGTGTGGGGTATATCAGAGTGTTACAGTGATGGGTGTGGGGTTTATCAGAGTGTTACAGTGAGGGGTGTGGGGTATATCAGAGTGTTCCAGTGAGGGGTGTGGGATATATCAGAGCGTTACAGTGAGGGGTGTGGGGTATATCAGAGTGTTACTGTGAGGGGTGTGGGGTATTTCAGAGTGTTACAGTGAGGGGTGTGGGGTATATCAGAGTGTTACAGTGAGGGGTGTGGGGTATATCAGAGTGTTACAGTGAGGGGTGTGGGATATATCAGAGTGTTGCAGTGAGAGGTGTGGGATATATCAGTGCGTTACAGTGAGGGGTGTGGGGTATATCAGAGCATTACAGTGAGGGGTGTGGGGTATATCAGAGTGTTACAGTGAGGGGTGTGGGATATATCAGATTGTTACAGTGAGGGGTGTGGGGTATATCAGAGTGTTACAGAGAGGGGTATGGGGTATATCAGAGTGTTACAGTGAGGGGTGTGAGGTATATCAGAGTGTTACAGTGAGGCATGTGGGATATATCAGAGTGTTACAGTGAGGGGTGTGGGGTATATCAGAGTGTTACAGTGAGGGGTGTGCGGTATATCAGAGTGTTACAGTGAGGGGTGTGGGGTATATCAGAGTGTTACAGTGAGGGGTGTGCGGTATATCAGAGTGTTACAGTGAGGCATGTGGGATATATTAGAGTGTTACAGTGAGTGGTGTGCGGTATATCAGAGTGTTACAGTGAGGGGTGTGGGGTATATCAGAGTGTTACAGTGAGAGGTGTGGGATATATCAGAGTGTTACAGTGAGGGGTGTGGGGTATATCAGAGTGTTACAGTGAGGGGTGTGGGGTATATCAGAGTGTTACAGTGAGGGGGTGTGCGGTATATCAGGGTGTTACAGTGAGGAGTGTGGGATGTATCAGGGTTTTACAGTGAGTGGTGTGGGGTATATCAGAGTGTTACAGTGAGGGGTGTGGGGTATATCAGAGTGTTACAGTGAGGGGTGTGGGATATATCAGAGTGTTAAAGTGAGGGGTGTGGGGTATATCAGAGTGTTACAGTGAGGAGTGTGGGATATATCAGAGCGTTACAGTGAGGGGTGTGGGGTTTATCAGAGTGTTAAAGTGAGGGGTGTGTAGTTTATCAGAGTGTTACAGTGAGGGGTGTGTAGTTTATCAGAGTGTTACAGTGAGGGGTGTGGGGTATATCAGAGTGTTACAGTGAGGGGTGTGGGGTATATCAGAGTGTTACAGTGAGGGGTGTGGAGTATATCAGAGTGTTACAGTGAGGGTTTGGGATATATCAGAGTGTTGCAGTGAGGGGTGTGGGATATATCAGAGTGTTGCAGTGAGGGGTGTGGGGTATATCAGAGTGTTACAGTGAGGGGTGTGGGATATATCAGAGTGTTGCAGTGAGGGGTGTGGGGTATATCAGAGTGTTACAGTGAGGGGTGTGGGATATATCAGAGTGTTACAGTGAGGGGTGTGGGGTATATCAGAGTTTTAAAGTGAGGGGTGTGGGGTATATCAGAGAGTTACAGTGAGGGGTGTGGGGTATATCAAAGTGTTACAGTGAGGGGTGTGGGATATATCAGAGTGTTACAGTGAGGGGTGTGGGATATATCAGAGTGTTACAGTGACGGGTGTGTGGTATATCAGAGTGTTACAGTGAGTGGTGTGGGATATATCAGAGTGTTACAGTGAGGGGTGTGGGATATATCAGAGTGTTACAGTGAGGGGTGTGGGGTATATCAGAGTGTTACAGTGAGGGGTGTGGAGTATATCAGAGTGTTACAGTGACGGGTGTGTGGTATATCAGAGTGTTACAGTGAGGGGTGTGGGGTATATCAGAGTGTTACAGTGAGGGTTTGGGATATATCAGAGTGTTACAGTGAGGGGTGTGGGGTATATCAGAGTGTTACAGTGAGGGTTTGGGATATATCAGAGTGTTGCAGTGAGGGGTGTGGGGTATATCAGAGTGTTACAGTGAGGGGTGTGTGGTGTATCAGAGTGTTACAGTGAGGGGTGTGGAGTATATCAGAGTGTTACAGTGACGGGTGTGTGGTATATCAGAGTGTTACAGTGAGGGGTGTGTGGTATATCAGAGTGTTACAGTGAGGGGTGTGGGGTATATCAGAGTGTTACAGTGAGGGGTGTGGGATATATCAGAGTGTTACAGTGAGGGGTGTGTGTGGTGTATCAGAGTGTTACAGTGAGGGGTGTGGGGTATATCAGAGTGTTAAAGTGAGGGGTGTGGGGTATATCAGAGTGTTACAGTGAGGGCTGTGGGGTATATCAGTGTGTTACAGTGAGGGGTGTGGGATATATCAGAGTGTTACAGTGAGGGGTGTGGGGTATATCAGAGTGTTACAGTGAGGTGTGTGGGGTATATCAGTGTGTTACAGTTTGGGGTGTGGGTATATCAGAGTGTTACAGTGAGGGGTGTGGGTATGTCAGAGTGTTACAGTGAGGGGTGTGGGATATATCAGAGTGTTACAGTGAGGGGTGTGTGTGGTATATCACAGTGTTACAGTGAGGGGTGTGGGGTATGTCAGAGTGTTACAGTGAGGGGTGTGGAGTATATCAGAGTGTTACGGTGTGGGGTATATCAGAGTGTTACAGTGAGGGGTGTGGGATATATCAGAGTGTTACAGTGAGGGGTGTGGGGTATATCAGAGTGTTACAGTGAGGGGTGGGGGATATATCAGTGTTACAGTGATGGGTGTGGGATATATAATGGAGTTATAGTGAGGGGTGTGAGGTGTATCAGAGCGTTACAGTGAGCCGTGTGGGATATATCGGAGTGTTACAGTGAGGGGTGTGGGGTGTATCAGAGAGTGTTACAGTGAGGGGTGTGGGGTATATCAGTGTGGTACAGTGAGGGGTGTGGGATATATCAGAGTGTTACAGTGAGGGGTGTGGGATATATCAGAGTGTTACAGTGAGGGGTGTGGGGTATATCAGGGTGTTACAGTGAGTGGTGTGGGATATATCAGAGTGTTACAATGAGGGGTGTGGGATATATCAGAGTGTTACAGTGAGGGGTGTGGGGTATATCAGAGTGTTACAGTGAGGGGTGTGGGGTATATCAGAGTGTTACAGTGAGGGGTGTGGGGTATATCAGAGCGTTACAGTGAGGGGTGTGGTGTTTATCAGAGTGTTACTGTGAGGGGTGTGGGGTATTTCAGAGTGTTACAGTGAGGGGTGTGGGGTATATCAGAGTGTTACAGTGAGGGGTGTGGGATATATCAGAGTGTTACACTGAGGGTGTGGGATATATCAGAGTGTTACAGTGAGGGGTGTGGGATATATCAGAGTGTTGCAGTGAGAGGTGTGGGATATATCAGTGCGTTACAGTGAGGGGTGTGGGGTATATCAGAGCATTACAGTGAGGGGTGTGGGGTATATCAGAGTGTTACAGTGAGGGGTGTGGGATATATCAGATTGTTACAGTGAGGAGTGTGGTGTATATCAGAGTGTTACAGAGAGGGGTATGGGGTATATCAGAGTGTTACAGTGAGGGGTGTGGGATATATCAGAGCGTTACAGTGAGGGGGGTGGGATATATCAGAGTGTTACAGTGAGGGGTGTGGGATATATCAGAGTGTTACAGTGAGGGGTGTGGGGTATATCAGAGTGTTACAGTGAGGGGTGTGCGGTATATCAGAGTGTTACAGTGAGGGGTGTGGGGTATATCAGAGTGTTACAGTGAGGGGTGTGCGGTATATCAGAGTGTTACAGTGAGGCATGTGGGATATATTAGAGTGTTACAGTGAGTGGTGTGCGGTATATCAGAGTGTTACAGTGAGGGGTGTGGGGTATATCAGAGTGTTACAGTGAGAGGTGTGGGATATATCAGAGTGTTACAGTGAGGAGTGTGGGATATATCAGGGTTTTACAGTGAGTGGTGTGGGGTATATCAGAGTGTTACAGTGAGGGGTGTGGGATATATCACAGTGTTAAAGTGAGGGGTGTGGGGTGTATCAGAGTGTTACAGTGAGGGATGTGGGGTATATCAGAGTGTTACAGTGAGGGGTGTGGGATATATCAGAGTGTTAAAGTGAGGGGTGTGGGGTGTATCAGAGTGTTACAGTGAGGGATGTGGGGTATATCAGAGTGTTACAGTGAGGATTGTGGGATATATCAGAGCGTTACAGTGAGGGGTGTGTGGGTTTTATCAGAGTGCTAAAGTGAGGGGTGTGTAGTTTATCAGAGTGTTACAGTGAGGGGTGTGTAGTTTATCAGAGCGTTACAGTGAGGGGTGTGGGATATATCAGCGTGTTACAGTGAGGGGTGTGGTATATATCAGCGTGTTACAGTGAGGGGTGTGTGGTATATCAGAGTGTTACAGTGAGCGGTATGGCGTATATCAGAGTGTTACAGTGAGGGGTGTGGGATATATCAGAGTGTTACAGTGAGGGGTGTGGGATATATCAGAGTGTTACAGTGAGGGGTGTGGGGTATATCAGCGTGTTACAGTGTGGGGTGTGGGATATATCAGAGTGTTACTGTGAGGGGTGTGGGGTATATCATAGTGTTACAGTGAGGGGCGTGGGGTATATCAGAGTGTTACAGTGAGGGGTGTGGGCTTTATCAGAGTGTTACAGTGAGGGGTGTGGGGTATATCAGGGTGTTACAGTGAGGGGTGTGTGGTACATGGGGACAGTTACAGTGAGGGGTGTGTGGTATATGGGGACAGTTACAGTGAGGGGTGTGTGTGGTATATGGGGACAGTTACAGTGAGGGGTGTGTGGTATATGTGGCAGTTACAGTGAGAGGTATGTGGTATATGAGGACAGTTACAGCGAGGGGTGTGTGGTATATGGGGACAGTTACAGCGAGGGGTGTGTGGTATATGGGGTCAGTTACAGTGAGGGGTGTGTGGTATATGGGGACAGTTACAGTGAGGGGTGTGTGGTATATGGGGCAGTTACAGCGAGGGATGTGTGGTATATGGGGACAGTTACAGCGAGTGGTGTGTGGTATATGGGGACAGTTACAGCGAGGGGTGTGTGGTATATGGGGACAGTTACAACGAGGGGTGTGTGGTATATGGGGACAGTTACATCGAGGGGTGTGTGTGGTATATGGGGACAGTTACAGCGAGGGGTGTGTGGTATATGAGGCAGTTACAGTGAAGCGTGTGTGGTATATGGGGACAGTTACAGCGAGGGGTGTGTGTGGTATATGGGGACAGTTACAGCGAGGGGTGTGTGGTATATGAGGCAGTTACAGTGAAGGGTGTGTGGTATATGGGGACAGTTACTGTGAGGGGTGTGTGGTATATGGGGACAGTTACAGTGAGGGGTATGTGGTATATGGGGACAGTTACAGTGAGGGGTGTGTGGTATATGGGGACAGTTACAGTGAGGGGTGTGTGGTATATGGGGACAGTTACAGCGAGGGGTGTGTTTGGTATATGGGGACAGTTACAGTGAGGGGTGTGTGGTATATGGGGACAGTTACAGTGAGGGGTGTGTGGTATATGGGGACAGTTACAGCGAGGGGTGTGTGGGGTTTATGGGGACAGTTACAGCGAGGGGTGTGTGTGGTATATGGGGACAGTTACAGCGAGGGGTGTGTGTGGTATATGGGGACAGTTACAGTGAGGGGTGTGTGGTATATGGGGACAGTTACAGTGAGGGGTGTGTGTGGTATATGGGGACAGTTACAGTGAGGGGTGCGTGGTATATGTGGCAGTTACAGTGAGAGGTATGTGGTATATGAGGACAGTTACAGCGAGGGGTGTGTGGTATATGGGGACAGTTACAGCGAGGGGTGTGTGGTATATGGGGTCAGTTACAGCGAGGGGTGTGTGGTATATGGGGACAGTTACAGTGAGGGGTGTGTGGTATATGGGGCAGTTACAGCGAGGGATGTGTGGTATATGGGGACAGTTACAGCGAGTGGTGTGTGGTATATGGGGACAGTTACAGCGAGGGGTGTGTGGTATATGGGGACAGTTACAACGAGGGGTGTGTGGTATATGGGGACAGTTACTTCGAGGGGTGTGTGTGGTATATGGGGACAGTTACAGCGAGGGGTGTGTGGTATATGAGGCAGTTACAGTGAAGGGTGTGTGGTATATGGGGACAGTTACAGCGAGGGGTGTGTGTGGTATATGGGGACAGTTACAGCGAGGGGTGTGTGGTATATGAGGCAGTTACAGTGAAGGGTGTGTGGTATATGGGGACAGTTACAGTGAGGGGTGTGTGGTATATGGGGACAGTTACAGTGAGGGGTGTGTGGTATATGGGGACAGTTACAGTGAGGGGTGTGTGGTATATGGGGACAGTTACAGTGAGGGGTGTGTGATATATGGGGACAGTTACAGTGAGGGTTGTGTGGTATATGGGGACAGTTACAGTGAGGGGTGTGTGGTATATGGGGACAGTTACAGCGAGGGGTGTGTTTGGTATATGGGGACAGTTACAGTGAGGGGTGTGTGGTATATGGGGACAGTTACAGTGAGGGGTGTGTGGTATATGGGGACAGTTACAGCGAGGGGTGTGTGGTATATGGGGACAGTTACAGGGAGGGGTGTGTGGTATATGGGGACAGTTACAGCGAGGGGTGTGTGGTATATGGGGACGGTTACAGTGAGGGGTGTGTGGTATATGGGGACAGTTACAGTGAGGGGTGTGTGGTATATGGGGACAGTTACAGCGAGGGGTGTGTGGGGTTTATGGGGACAGTTACAGCGAGGGGTGTGTGTGGTATATGGGGACAGTTACAGCGAGGGGTGTGTGTGGTATATGGGGACAGTTACTGTGAGGGGTGTGTGGTATATGGGGACAGTTACAGTGAGGGGTGTGTGGTATATGGGGACAGTTACAGTGAGGGGTGTGTGGTATATGGGGCAGTTACAGTGAGGGGTGTGTGGTATATGGGGACAGTTAAAGTGAGGGGTGTGTGGTATATGGGGACAGTTACAGCGAGGGGTGTGTGGTATATGGGGACAGTTACAGCGAGGGGTGTGTGTGGTATATGGGGACAGTTACAGCGAGGGGTGTGTGTGGTATATGGGGACAGTTACAGCGAGGGGTGTGTGTGGTATATGGGGACAGTTACAGCGAGGGGTGTGTGTGGTATATGGGGACAGTTACAGCGAGGGGTGTGTGGTATATGGAGACAGTTACAGCGAGGGGTGTGTGTGGTATATGGGGACAGTTACAGCGAGGGGTGTGTGTGGTATATGGGGACAGTTACAGTGAGGGGTGTGTGGTATATGGGGACAGTTACAGCGAGGGGTGTGTGTGGTATATGGGGACAGTTACAGCGAGGGGTGTGTGTGGTATTTGGGGACAGTTACAGTGAGGGGTGTGTGGTATATGGGGACAGTTACAGCGAGGGGTGTGTGTGGTATATGGGGACAGTTACAGCGAGGGGTGTGTGTGGTATATGGGGACAGTTACAGTGAGGGGTGTGTGGTATATGGGGACAGTTACAGCGAGGGGTGTGTGTGGTATATGGGGACAGTTACAGTGAGGGGTGTGTGTGGTATATGGGGACAGTTACAGTGAGGGGTGTGTGTGGTATATGGGGACAGTTACAGTGAGGGGTGTGTGTGGTATATGGGGACAGTTACAGTGAGGGGTGTGTGGTATATGGCGACAGTTACAGCGAGGGGTGTGTGGTATATGGGGACAGTTACAGTGAGGGGTGTGTGGTATATGGGGACAGTTACAGCGAGGGGTGTGTGGTATATGGGGACAGTTACAGTGAGGGGTGTGTGGTATATGGGGACAGTTACAGTGAGGGGTGTGTGGTATATGGGGACAGTTACAGTGAGGGGTGTGTGGTATATGGGGACAGTTACAGTGAGGGGTGTGTGGTATATGGGGACAGTTACAGTGAGGGGTGTGTGGTATATGGGGACAGTTACAGTGAGGGGCGTGTGTGGTATATGACAGGAATACAGCATGTACCAGATGGCCTGAATAGCCGCTTCCTGCCCGGTACCGATCTGTGTATTTCTGAGGGATGAGCTGAGTGATTCTGGTGATCAGTTGAGGAGTTTTGCTTCGGTCTGTCGGACTCCGGCCTAGCTGTGCCCCCTGCCCTCCGTCCCTCTTCACGACCTGGTTACAATCGGCCCTCGCCCTCGCTGCCTCACTCATCCTGTTGGATCCAGTTCCACGTCTCGTATCCCACGTCTCCGAGGTGGAATTTCTGGAGTCGGTAGCTGGGTGGGTTTCACAGTCCCGTCTGGGACGATGCGCTGGATTGTTTTTTGGCTCGATGATTCTCTGAGCGTCGAAACTGCATTTATGACGTTTTTTTTTAGCATTCTCCATCGCCCAACTCCCTTTTTTCCACTGGCTGAAACAAAGGACCACTAGCGGATTGGGTTTTATACCAGAAGCCACTTACAAAGCGCTCCTTTATAGCTGCTCTGTGTGCTGCCGTAGACAACGCCTTAAACACCGTCAGAATGACCCCCTCCCTTCTCCTTTATCCTGAATCAGTTCCAACTCTGAAACGTGGACGAACTATATTCTGAGGCCAAAAGAGATAACGTAAGGAAGAACGTGCATTTCCCTAGCCTCACAGCCAAATTAAATACTTTTGAGGTACAGTCACCGTGGTAATAATATAGGAAAGGCGGCAGCCAATGGGCGCACAGCAAGCCCCCACAAAGAGCACCGTGACAACGAACAACTACGTCATTTTATGTCAGGAATGTGGGTTAAGGGGTCGACGTTTGCGAATCAGACAGGGAAAACCTCTGCACTGATCTCCTTGCAATAGCGGCCTGGTCATTTTTACAGTCCGCCCGACAGAATACACGCAGCCTCGGTTTAACGAGACAGGGAGGGAGGTAGCGAGGCGGGGAGGTTTAGGGTGGAAATTCCACAGCTCAGGGCCTCCCAGGCAGCTGAAGGCACGGCCGCCGATGGTGGAGCGATGGGAATCAGGGGGATGGTCAAGAGGCCGGAATTGGAGGGTTGTAGGAGCTGGAGGAGGTTACAGAGATAGGGAGGATTGTAACGGCTGGAGGAGGTTACAGAGATAGGGAGGGTTGTAGGGGTTAGGGGAGGTTACAGAGATAGGGAGGGTTGTAGGGGCTGGAGGAGGTTACAGAGATAGGGAGGGTTGTAGGGGCTGGAGGAGGTTACAGAGATAGGGAGGGTTGTGGGGGTTAGGGGAGGTTACAGAGATAGGGAGGGTTGTAGGGGTTAGGGGAGGTTACAGAGATAGGGAGGGTTGTAGGGGCTGGAGGAGGTTACAGAGATAGGGAGGGTTGTAGGGGCTGGAGGAGGTTACAGAGATAGGGAGGGTTGTGGGGGTTAGGGGAGGTTACAGAGATAGGGAGGGTTGTAGGGGCTGGAGGATGTTACAGAGATAGGGAGGGTTGTAGGGGCTGGAGGAGGTTACAGAGATAGGGAGGGTTGTAGGGGTTAGGGGAGGTTACAGAGATAGGGAGGGTTGTAGGGTCTGGAGGAGGTTACAGAGATAGGGAGGGTTGTAGGGGCTGGAGGAGGTTACAGAGATAGGGAGGATTGTAACGGCTGGAGGAGGTTACAGAGATAGGGAGGGTTGTAGGGGTTAGGGGAGGTTACAGAGATAGGGAGGGTTGTAGGGGCTGGAGGAGGTTACAGAGATAGGGAGGGTTGTAGGGGCTGGAGGAGGTTACAGAGATAGGGAGGGTTGTGGGGGTTAGGGGAGGTTACAGAGATAGGGAGGGTTGTAGGGGCTGGAGGATGTTAGAGAGATAGGGAGGGTTGTAGGGGCTGGAGGAGGTTAGAGAGATAGGGAGGGTTGTAGGGGCTGGAGGAGGTTAGAGAGATAGGGAGGGTTGTAGGGGCTGGAGGAGGTTACAGAGATAGGGAGGGTTGTAGGGAATGGAGGAGGTTACAGAGATAGGGAGGGTTGTAGAAGCTGGAGAAGGTTACAGAGATAGGGAGGGTTGTAGAAGCTGGAGAAGGTTACACAACCCTCCCTATCTCTGTAACCTCCTCCAGCCCCCTACAACCCTCCTTATGCGTCTCGGTGCCAAGCCTTTCACCCCCCCTCCCCCTCTGAAATCACTACATTAAAATTAAATATCAGTGCTAGTTTGTTTTTATACGTGTCGCAGTGGTTAAAAAATGACTGCAGCCACCATCTCTTCCCTGTGGGTGTGAAAGTGAAACCCCATGTGGCAATGGCTAAAAGGAAGCAGAGCATTGCTTGGCCAAGGGCCAACTCAAACTCAAACCCAAACCCAATTGGCCTTTGACTCAAGAGTCTCCATCCAGGGGAGGAGCCATGACTATGCCAGTACCAAAGATGGCGGCCGGCAGCCAGCCAGCCCGCCGTCCCAGCCAGCCCCGTGACTCCCCCTTTGACCTTTGACATCCTGGCGCCACGAATTTAGCTCTTTGTTTCGTAAAAAGACCAGCAAAACAAAAACGAAAAAACACAAAGTGTTTCCCCAGCGGTAATAAAACCTTCTTGGAGTCGACGTTAAGGGTCAGTGATCTGTTTTTTTTTTAATTTAAAAAAAAAGCCCAGGGGTGAACCGGAAGTGGAAGGGAAGTGCGCGCTTGACAGGGCGAAGAAGAAGCGCCATCGAGAGAAAATTCAACTTCCAACCGCTTCTCAGTGAAGATTTCTCCCCCCTTTTTCGCCGTTTCATGAGGAGAACCCCCCTTGAAATGTGGTATTCCGTCACCCCCGAGGGGTTTGCGGTGCAGCTGTGAGAATTTTTTTTTTTGCATCTCCCCCATGTCTCCAAAAATTCCATAAATCACTTTTTCTGCCCAAATTTTCCCACCGAGATGCCCGAGATCAAACTGCAACATGTCGTCTCCTGCAGCAGTGAAGACTTGGTGAGCATCTTATCCATTGCATTGCAACGCACGTCCAAACCTTGGTTGCAGTGTTTTGTGCTTGTTTTTCATGTCTGGGCAGCTTAATGCTCCCCTAAGTTCGCCTTTCAGCTGTTTCCTCCTTAAAAAAAATATGCATGCCTTCTTCGTCTGAGTTGTTTTTTTCCTCTTAAAGTGGTAAGGTGGAATAATGCTGGACTGTCCCTTTAAGATGCATTCCTCTCCCAGTCTGTTTATTTCAGACTTCATGCTGTTTCCCTGGCACCTAAGTTTATCAGGCAGCTACAATATGGGGAAAGAGCGGGTCTGGTGGTTGAAAAGGGGCAAATTGAATCATTCTGTTTGAAGGGCTAGTAAGGGCAGGATGGGATGAATGGCCGTCACCAATGCTGTATCGTTTTGGGATATGGCTGTCAGTTGTAGTATGGAGGGTCAGCACTGAGGGAGCGCCGCACTGTCGGAGGGTCAGTACTGAGGGAGTGCCGCACTGTCGGAGGGTCAGTTCTGAGGGAGCGCTGCACTGTCGGAGGGTCAGTGCTGAGGGAGTGCTGCACTGTCGGAGGGTCAGTACTGAGGGAGTGCTGCACTGTCGGAGGGTCAGTACTGAGGGAGTGCTGCACTGTCGGAGGGTCAGTACTGAGGGAGCGCCGCACTGTCGGAGGGTCAGTTCTGAGGGAGCGCTGCACTGTCGGAGGGTCAGTACCGAGGGAGTGCTGCACTGTCGGAGGGTCAGTTCTGAGGGAGCGCCGCACTGTCGGAGGGTCAGTACTGAGGGAGTGCCGCACTGTCGGAGGGTCAGTACTGAGGGAGTGCCGCACTGTCGGAGGGTCAGTACTGAGGGAGTGCCGCACTGTCGGAGGGTCAGTACTGAGGGAGTGCCGCACTGTCGGAGGGTCAGTACTGAGGGAGTGCCGCACTGTCGGAGGGTCAGTACTGAGGGAGTGCCGCACTGTCGGAGGGTCAGTACTGAGGGAGTGCCGCACTGTCGGAGGGTCAGTACTGAGGGAGTGCCGCACTGTCGGAGGGTCAGTACTGAGGGAGTGCCGCACTGTCGGAGGGTCAGTACTGAGGGAGTGCCGCACTGTCGGAGGGTCAGTACTGAGGGAGTGCCGCACTGTCGGAGGGTCAGTACTGAGGGAGTGCCGCACTGTCGGAGGGTCAGTACTGAGGGAGTGCCGCACTGTCGGAGGGTCAGTACTGAGGGAGTGCCGCACTGTCGGAGGGTCAGTACTGAGGGAGTGCCGCACTGTCGGAGGGTCAGTACTGAGGGAGTGCCGCACTGTCGGACGGTCAGTACTGAGGGAGTGCCGCACTGTCGGAGGGTCAGTACTGAGGGAGTGCCGCACTGTCGGAGGGTCAGTACTGAGGGAGTGCCGCACTGTCGGAGGGTCAGTACTGAGGGAGTGCCGCACTGTCGGAGGGTCAGTACTGAGGGAGTGCCGCACTGTCGGAGGGTCAGTACTGAGGGAGTGCCGCACTGTCGGAGGGTCAGTACTGAGGGAGTGCCGCACTGTCGGACGGTCAGTACTGAGGGAGTGCCGCACTGTCGGAGGGTCAGTACTGAGGGAGTGCTGCACTGGGTTGTAGGGGCTGGAGGAGGTTACAGAGATAGGGAGGGTTGTGGGGCGGCGGAGGTTACAGAGATAGGGAGGGTTGTAGGGACGCGGAGGTTACAGAGATAGGGAGGGTTGTAGGGACTGGAGGAGGTTACAGTGATAGGGAGGGTTGTAGGGGCTGGAGGAGGTTACAGTGATAGGGAGGGTTGTAGGGGCTGGAGGAGGTTACAGAGATAGAGAGAGTTGTAGGGGCTGGAGGAGGTTACAGAGATAGGGAGGGTTGTGGGGCGGCGGAGGTTACAGAGATAGGGAGGGTTGTAGGGACGCGGAGGTTACAGAGATAGGGAGGGTTGTAGGGACTGGAGGAGGTTACAGTGATAGGGAGGGTTGTAGGGGCTGGAGGAGGTTACAGAGATAGGGAGAGTTGTAGGGGCTGGAGGTGGTTACAGAGATAGGGAGGGTTGTAGGGGCTGGAGGAGGTTACAGAGATAGGGAGGGTTGTAGGGGCTGGAGGAGGTTACAGAGATAGGGAGGGTTGTAGGGGCTGGAGGAGGTTACAGAGATAGGGAGGGATGTAGGGGCTGGAGGAGGTTACAGAGATAGGGAGGGTTGTGGGGCTGGAGGAGGTTACAGAGATAGGGAGGGTTGTAGGGCTGGAGGAGGTTACAGAGATAGGGAGGGTTGTAGGGGCTGGAGGAGGTTACAGAGATAGGGAGGGTTGTAGGGGCTGGAGGAGGTTACAGAGATAGGGAGTGATTTGAAAACAATGATGAGAATTTTAAAATGGAGATGTTGGCGGCCTGAGAACCAGTGTCGGTCAGTGAGCGACAGGAGATTATGGATGAATGGGGCTCGGTGCGGGTTAGGGTGAGGTTACAGCAGAGGTTTGGAAGAGCTGAAGTTTACACAGGGTGGAAGATAGGAGGCTGGTCAGGAGAGCGTCTGAACAGATGAGCCTGGAGGGAACACGTCCACCTGTGGGGTTCTGGAATCTGACTTCACTGTTTTTGTTTTGCCTCAGACTCACAAGGCTGACAACCTGTTGAAGCCAGACACCTACAGGAAATGGAAATGTTCCGAAATGGGGGAGAAACAGGCGTCTGTCATCCTTCAGGTTAGTTTGGGAACTTGTGTAAGAAGCAAATTCCTTATTGCGCCCAGGCAATTACCATCTCCATCAAGAGAGAATTGAACTGGTGCCCCTTGACATTCAATGGCATTACCATCACTGAATCCCCCACTATCAACATCCTGGGGGGTTATCATTGACCAGAAACTGAACTGGACGAGCCATATAAATACTGTGGCTACAAGAGCAGGTCAGAGGCTGGGAATCCTGCGGAGAGTAACTCACCTCCTGACTCCCCCAAAGCCTGTCCACCATCTACAAGGCACAAGTCAGGAGTGTGATGGAATACTCCCCACTTGCCCTGGATGAGTGCAGCTCCCACAACACTCAAGAAACTCGACACCATCCAGGACAAAGCAGCCCCGCTTGATTGGCACCACATCCACAAACATTCACTCCCTCCACCACCGACGCACTGTAGCAGCAGTGTGTGTACCATCTACAAGATGCACTGCAGCAACTCACCAACCCTCCTTCGGCAGCACCTTCCAAAGCTGCTTTTGTGTTTGTGTTTGAGTTGTCTGCAGACCCCAGAATAAGCCCAGTTTAATCGCAGGCTGAGTCGGGGGAACGGTCTGTGAGAGTCACCTCTGAGTTCTTGGCAATTTTCAGACAACCTGTGTGATTCAATGTTTTGAGCTTTAGCAGAGCAGAATGGGCATCTTGAATCCCTTACGTTTAAATCTCCTGCTTTTGGTGTAGAAAACAGAGAGTGAGTAAAGCATTTTTCTTTATGTGTAATCGCAGAGTGGATTGACTTAAGAGTTTTTGCAACTGCATCAGTTTCCATTGCACATATTTTCCAGCACAAATACAGACCATTCGGCCCATCTGCTCCGTGCTGTTGTTTCTGCTCCACACGAGCCTCCTCCCACCTCCTCTTCATCCTCACCCCATCGCCCTATCCTTCTATTCCTCTCTCCCTCGTGTGTTTATCCAGCTTCCCCCTTAAATACATCGATACTATTCACCTCGGCCACTCCCTGTGGGAGCGAGTTCCACATTCTCCCCACTCTCTGGGTAAAGAAGTTTCTCCTGAATTCCCCATTGGATTTATTAGTGACGATCTTATATCGATGGCCCCTAGTTCTAGTCTCCCACCCTCTCTCCCCCACAAACAAACGTGGAAATATCTTCTCTACGTCTACCCTATCGAAACGCTTTCATCATTTTAAGGATCTCAATCAGGTCACCCCTCAGCCTTCTCTAGAGAAAAGAGCCCCAGACAGTGCAGCACTCCCTTAGCCCTGACCCTCCGACAGTGCAGCACTCCCTCAGTACTGACCCTCCGACGGTGCAGCGCTCCCCCAGCCCTGACCCTCCGACAGTGCGGCACTCCCTCAGTACTGACCCTCCGACAGTGCAGCACTCCCTCAGCACTGACCCTCTGACAGTGCGGCGCTCCCTCAGCACTGACCCTCCGACAGTGCAGCACTCCCTCAGTACTGACCCTCTGACAGTACAGCACTCCCCCAGCCCTGACCCTCCGACAGTGCAGCGCTCCCTCAGCACTGACCCTCTGACAGTGCAGCACTCCCTCAGCACTGACCCTCTGACAGTGCAGCACTCCCTCAGCACTGACCCTCTGACAGTGCGGCGCTCCCTCAGCACTGACCCTCCGACAGTGCAGCACTCCCTCAGTACTGACCCTCTGACAGTACAGCACTCCCTCAGCACTGACCCTCCGACAGTGCAGCGCTCCCTCAGTACTGACCCTCCGACAGTGCAGCGCTCCCTCAGCACTGACCCTCCGACAGTACAGCACTCCCTCAGCACTGACCCTCTGACAGTACAGCACTCCCTCAGCACTGACCCTCCGACAGTACAGCACTCCCTCAGCACTGACCCTCCGACAGTGCAGCACTCCCTCAGTACTGACCCTCTGACAGTGCAGCACTCCCTCAGTACTGACCCTCCGACAGTGCAGCACTCCCTCAGTACTGATCCTTCGACAGCGTGGCACCCCCTCACCCCTGACCCTCCAACAGTGCGGCACTCCCTCAGCCCTGACCCTCCTGTGGTGCTTGAGAAAAGATGGCTCAGAGGTGACCTCATTGGGGTGTTTAGAATTCTGAAAGGTTTTGATAAGAGTTGTTACAGTGAGAATGTTTCCTCTTGTGGGGAAGAATATAACTATCGGTCTTCAATATAAAGTGAATAAATCCAATGAGGAATTCAAGAGAAACTTCTTTACCCAGAGAGTGTGGGGGAATGTGGGACTCGCTCCCACAGGGAGTGGTGGAGGTGAATAGTATCGATGTATTTAAGAGGGAAGCTGGATAAACACATGAGGGAGAGAGGAATCGAGGCTTATGATTTTGGATTTAGATGAGGAAAAAATGGAAGAGGGCTTCTGTGGAGCAGAAACACCAGATGGACGGAATGGCCGTTCTGTGCCTTCTACATCCTGTGTAATCCGATATCCTTGTCCTTGTAGTTTGAGAAGGCTGAACATATTCACCGCATTGATGTTGGCAATGAGGGCTCTGCCTTCGTGGAGGTGTTGGTGGGGAACTCGACTTCAGCCTGCGAGCAGGATTTTGAGGTGAGCTGTTTAAATATCTTGAGTTGCGTTACTCGGTCCTCCGACAAGTCAGCTGAATCCCAGAATGGCCATGCAGCCCGTCGTGTCTGTGCCGACTCTCTCCGCAAGAGCAACTCGACTACTGCCGCTCCCCTTGCCTTCTCCCCGTAACCCAGCACGTTTTTTTTCTCTTCACATAATGATCCAGTCCCCTTTTAAAGGCCACAATCGAACCTGCCTCTCCGACACACTCAGGCAGTATGTTCCCGGTCCTAATGTGGAGGATCCTGAATTGTTGACCGACTCAGTCTGAGTTGATAGCTCCGCTCAGAGCAGAAAGGGAGATTTAACGGGGTGTTCAGAATCGTGAGCAGCGCTGAGTGCTTCAGAAGGGAGCCTGACGCGGTACTGAGGGAGCACCGCACTGTCGGAGGGTCAGTATTGAGGGAGCGCCGCACTGTCGGAGGGTCAGTACTGAGGGAGTGCTGCACTGTCGGAGGGTCAGTGCCGGCGGATACTTCATTGGCTGATGAACCGTGACTAGACTTCTGAAATACCCCATTGGCTGTGAAATGCTCTGCGCTACCCGGCGCGGGTGAAAGTGCTACGTTTTTGGAGTTTTTATTCGTGTCCTTTTGTCCACCAGACCCACTGACGTGATTTGAACTTCTCTTCCTCTGGCTCTCTCTTTCCCTTTCCCGTGCAGGTCATCCTTGTGTCCTCCTTCTTCATGTCTCCGACCGAGAGCCGGAGCGGCACGACCCTCAACCGAGTCCGCATGTTCGGCCCTGACAAACTGGCCAAAGCTGCCCTGAGCAAGAAATGGGACCGTGTTAAAGTGGTCTGCACGCAGCCCTACAGCAAGGTGAGTGTTCTTGGTGCGGTTGGAACCTGTCACGGTCCTTTCAGCGTTCCTGGCCGTTTTGCCCCCCTCGAGCCTTAGAGAGAGCCGTTAAATAGGAACGTCGGAGCAGGAGTTGGCCCATGGCCTCCTCGGGCCTGCAGCGCCCTCCAATGTGATAGCATCTTTACGTAGGCCTACACCGCCTCCCATGTTCCTATCGGGCCCCTCGTGTCTGCTCCGTCACTCAGTTAGATCACGGCTGATCATCTGCCTCAGTGCCATTTCCCCGCCCTATCCCCACATTCCTTGATTTCTTTAATATCTGGAAATCTGTCGACCTCTGTCTGGAGCACGCTCAATGACTGAGCCTCCGCAGCCCTGTGGGACAGAGAATTCCAAAGATTCGCGCCCCCCCCACCCCCGCAACTCCGAGTGAAGAAATTCACCCTCGTCTCAGTCCTAAATGGCCGACCCCTTATTCTGAGACCGTGTCCGCTGGTCCTAGACACCCCCCCCCCACCGACCACCCAGCCCAGTGGAAACACCCTTCCTGTATCGACCCTGTCGAGCCCTGTAAGAATTTTGTCTGCTTCAATTCGATCACCTCTCGTTCTTAGAAACTCAGGAGAATACAGGCTCAGTTTCCTCCGTCTCTCCTCGTAAAACAATCCCGCCATCCCAGGGATTAGCCTGGTGAGCCTTCGTCGCCCTCCCTCTATGGCGAGTATATGCTTCCTTCGGTAAGGAGACCGAAACTGTGCACAATACTCCCAGGTGCGATCTCACCAAGGCCCCTATACAATTGAAGCAAGACTTCGTCACTCCAGTACTCAAATCCTCTTGCAATAAAGGCCAACATAGACGTACCATTTGCCTTCCTCATTGCTTGCTTGCACCTGCCTGCTTCGCTTTCGATGACTCACGGGAACAAGGTCAACCAGGATTTCGGTGCAGGAGGAGGCCATTCGGCCCATCGAGTCCATGCCGTCTCTCTCTGTCGGGCATTCCCATTCCCCCTGCTCTATCCCCGTATCCCTGCAAGTTTATTTCCCTCCAGTCCCCGTCTAATTTTTCTTTTGAAATCGTTCATCGTCTCTGCTTCCACCATCCTCGTGGGCAACGAGTTCTAGCTCATTACCACTCGCTGGGTAAAAATCGATCTTCCTCACATCCCCCCCACCCCCCCTGCCCAAAACCTTCAATCTGGGTCACCCCTGGTTCCTGCTAATGTGAACAGCTTCTCTTTGTCTACCTTATCCAAACCCGTCATCATCTTGTCCACCTCGATCAGATCCCCGCCTCTCTCCCCCCCCGCCCCCAATCTCCTTTGTTCCAAGGAGAACAACCCCAGCTTCTCCAACCCAACCTTGGAGCTAAAATCCCTCATCCCTGGACCCATTCCGGTCAATCTCCTCCCCACCTCCCCTCTCAAGGACCCTCACCTCCTTCCCAAAGTGAGGTGACCTATGGTTCTTGAACATTGTTGGTCGGAAGTCTCCTGTTCAGATGTGTCGGTAATGACAGAATCCCTACCCCCCATCTTAATCGTAACACTAGACAATCTAAGAGCGCTGTAAGTAAAGGGCGTTGTAATAATGCTTTTAAGAAAACAGGTATTTATCTCGACACTCCTCAGTGAGTGCTGTCCTCGGCGAGATGCCCTGACCACCTTAGAAATGCAGGTCCCTTTAAGGACAAGCTTCAGAGTGAATTGAGAGCAGGCGATGCTCATTGAAGCCTGGAATTAAGAGCTGGGTTTTTACCGTGTCGGGGTGGGGGTGGGGGTGGGGATGGGTGTCGGGATGGGGGTCGGGGTGGGGATGGGGGTCGGGGTGGGGATGGGGGTCGGGGTGGGGATGGAGGTCGGGATGGGTGTCAGGGTGGGGGTCGGGGTGGGGTGGGTGTGGGTGTCGGGTGTGGGGGCTGGGTGTCGGGGTTGGGGGACTGGGTGTCGGGGTTGGGGGACTGGGTGTCGGGGGTGGGGGACTGGGTGTCGGGGGTGGGGGACTGGGTGTCGGGGGTGGGGGACTGGGTGTCGGGGGTGGGGGACTGGGTGTCGGGGGTGGGGGACTGGGTGTCGGGGTGGGGGATGGTGTCGGGGTTGAGGTGGGTGTCGGTGGGGGGGTAGGGGTGAGGGGTCGGGTGGGGGTGTCGGGGTGGGGGACTGGGTGTCGGGGTGGGGGACTGGGTGTCGGGGTGGGGGACTGGGGCTGGGGGTGGGTGTCGGGGTGGGGGGGATGAGGGTGGGTGTCAAGGTGGGGGTCTGGGTGGGGGTGTGGGGGATGGTGTCGGCGACAGTGTGGCGGTGGGGGACTGGGTGTCGGGGTGGGGGTGTTGGGGTGGGTGTCAGGGTTGGCGTGAGGGTGGGAGATGGGGTGGGGGTCAGGGTGGGAGATGGGGTGGGTGTCGGGGTGTGGGTGGGGTGGGTGTCGGGGTGTGGGTGGGGTGGGTGTCGGGGTGGGGTGGGTGTCGGGGTGTGGGTGGGGTGGGTGTCGGGGTGGGGTGGGTGTCGGGGTGTGAGTGGGGGTGGGTGTCGGGGTGTGGGTGGGGTGGGTGTCTGGGTGTCGGGGTGTGGGTGGGGTGGGTGTCGGGGTGTGGGTGGGTGTCGGGGTGTGGGTGTGGGTGGGTGTCGGGGTGTGGGTGGGTGTCGGGGTGTGGGTGGGTGTCGGGGTGGGGGGCTGGGTGTCGGGGTGGGGGGCTGGGTGTCGGGGTGTGGGTGGGGGGGCTGGGTGTCGGGGTGTGGGTGGGGGGGCTGGGTGTCGGGGTGGGGGGCTGGGTGTGAGACGGGGTGGGGGTGGGGGGCTGGGTGGGAGACGGGGTGGGGGGCTGGGTGGGAGACGGGATGGGGGTGAGGGTGGGGGTGGGTGTCGGGGTGGGGGTGGGTGTCGGGGTGGGGGTGGGTGTCGGGGTGGGGGTGGGTGTCGGGGTGGGGGTGGGTGTCGGGGTGGGTGTCGGGGTATGGGGTGGGTGTCGGGGTATGGGGTGGGTGTCGGGGTATGGGGTGGGTGTCGGGGTATGGGGTGGGTGTCGGGGTATGGGGTGGGTGTCGGGGTATGGGGTGGGTGTCGGGGTATGGGGTGGGTGTCGGGGTATGGGGTGGGTGTGGGGTATGGGGTGGGTGTCGGGGTATGGGGTGGGTGTGGGGTATGGGGTGGGTGTGGGGTATGGGGTGGGTGTGGGGTATGGGGTGGGTGTGGGGTATGGGGTGGGTGTGGGGTATGGGGTGGGTGTGGGGTATGGGGTGGGTGTGGGGTATGGGGTGGGTGTGGGGTGTGGGTGTGGGGTATGGGGTGGGTGTGGGGTGTGGGTGTTGGGTGTGGGGTGTGGGTGTGGGGTATGGGGTGGGTGTGGGGTATGGGGTGGGTGTGGGGTATGGGGTGGGTGTGGGGTATGGGGTGGGTGTGGGGTATGGGGTGGGTGTGGGGTATGGGGTGGGTGTGGGGTATGGGGTGGGTGTGGGGTATGGGGTGGGGGACTGGGGGTGGGTGTCGGGGTGGGGGACTGGGGGTGGGTGTCGGGGTGGGGGACTGGGGGTGGGTGTCGGGGTGGGGGACTGGGGGTGGGTGTCGGGGTGGGGGACTGGGGGTGGGTGTCGGGGTGGGGGACTGGGGGTGGGTGTCGGGGTGGGGGACTGGGGGTGGGTGTCGGGGTGGGGGACTGGGGGTGGGTGTCGGGGTGGGGGACTGGGGGTGGGTGTCGGGGTGGGGGACTGGGGGTGGGTGTCGGGGTGGGGGACTGGGGGTGGGTGTCGGGGTGGGGGTGTGGGTGGGGGTCGGGGTGTGGGTGTGGGGCTGGGTGTGGGTGTGGGGCTGGGTGTGGGTGTGGGGCTGGGTGTGGGTGTGGGGCTGGGTGTGGGTGGGGGGCTGGGTGTGGGTGGGGGGCTGGGTGTCGGGGTGGGGGGCTGGGTGTCGGGGTGGGGGTGGGGGGCTGGGTGTCGGGGTGGGGGTGGGGGGCTGGGTGTCGGGGTGGGGGTGGGGGGCTGGGTGTCGGGGTGGGGGTGGGGGGCTGGGTGTCGGGGTGGGGGGCTGGGTGTCGGGGTGGGGTGGGGGGCTGGGTGTCGGGGTGGGGGGCTGGGTGTGAGACGGGGTGGGGGTGGGGGCTGGGTGGGAGACGGGGTGGGGGCTGGGTGGGAGACGGGATGGGAGTGAGGGTGGGGGTGGGTGTCGGGGTATGGGGTGGGTGTGGGGGTGGGTGTCGGGGTATGGGGTGGGTGTGGGGTATGGGGTGGGTGTGGGGTATGGGGTGGGGGTGTGGGGTATGGGGTGGGGGTGTGGGGTATGGGGTGGGGGAATGGGGTGGGGGAGTGGGGTATGGGGTGGGGGAGTGGGGTATGGAGTGGGGTATGGGGTGGGGGACTGGGGTATGGGGTGGGGGACTGGGGTATGGGGTGGGGGACTGGGGGTGGGTGTCGGGGTGGGGGACTGGGGGTGGGTGTCGGGGTGGGGGACTGGGGGTGGGTGTCGGGGTGGGGGACTGGGGGTGGGTGTCGGGGTGGGGGACTGGGGGTGGGTGTCGGGGTGGGGGACTGGGGGTGGGTGTCGGGGTGGGGGACTGGGGGTGGGTGTCGGGGTGGGGGACTGGGGTGGGTGTCGGGGTGGGGGACTGGGGGTGGGTGTCGGGGTGGGGGACTGGGGGTGGTCTGTTTCTGGACAGGGAGAGAATCCAGAAGGGAGGGGTGGAACATGGCATTTTCTGTCGTTTCACAATAAAACGGTCCTGACTCACGGAATACCTTCTGCAGCCTGATTCGGCATAAGGGTATCCACCTATTAAACATTCACTCCCTCCACCACCGACGCACAGTAGCAGCAGTGTGCGCACCGTCTACAAGATGCACTGCAGCAACTCACCAAGACTCCTTAGACAGCACCTTCCAAACCCACGACCACCACCATCTAGAAGGACAAGGGCAGCAGACACATGGGAACACCACCACCTGGAAGTTTCCCTTGGAGTCACTCACCATCCCGACTTGGAAATATATCGGCCGTTCCTTCACTGGGTCAAAATCCTGGAACTCCCTCCCTAACAGCACTGTGGGTGCACCTACACCACAGGGACTGCAGCGGTTCAAGAAGGCAGCTCACAGCCACCTTCTCGAGGGGCAATTAGGGATGGGTAATAAATGCTGGGCCCATCCAGCGACGCTCACATCCTGTGAATAAATTTTTTTAAAAGAAAACAACGACGTTTGTCTGCTTCCGACCCACCCAAACCCAGTATCCCACTTCTTCTTTGAGTACTCTAGGTGCTGAATTAAACACTGCCCATCACATCTGAATCTTTACAATTTAATTGTCTGCCTGTCTGTCTTTGATCTGTTAACGTCCTGAGGGTTGGCCACACGATGAACAATCTTTCTCCACTGCTTTCTATTCTCCGCTGCCCTCGCTGCCTGTCCCATATGGAGGCCAGTCCATGTCCTGATATTATCCGCCCATTGGGTCTCCCTTGCGCACGTTTCCCAGGCGTTTTGCCTCGCGTCGCCCCCCCTCTTTTTTTTTGTCCTCAATACACCCTCCTCCTCTTCGCGCCACGCGTCCAAAATACGTGAGCTCCCTTGACATCACTGGCTCAAACAAGTTCCGCCAGTTACACCCAGCGCCCACTCACTTGGCCGCCCATGACGTACCTGGTGTCCGCCTGAACCCTTTCGTTTCAAATGGCCTTATCCGAGGCGCCGTCACTCTCCTTGCTGGCCCGGCATTCACGGCCGTACGTTCCTACCGGCCGCACGAGACCCTTTGGAAGACAGGTTTTCAGGAGAATTGGGCAGCGGTGGTTCCCCCTGGCCGCTGGCTGGGTTGGTGGCCACCATTAAAAGTGGAAACAGTCAAAGAGGCAATAGGAAGGCAAACCAGTGCAGTTGGAGAATGGCTTACTCACTGTGAGGCGGAAAGACGAGGGGCCCTACTGCCTTATTTAACCCCCCCCCTGCCCAGTAGCACTGTGGACAATAGACGCAAACAATATAATTGGCATACCAGTCAGCAAGGGTATAGTCAGCAAGTACGTTGCTTGTGGTTAATGGGAGATTAATGTGTGATTCAGCCCCGCAATGTGGTACTAATAGTTGTGAGTCAGTTGATAGTGATCTACACCACTTGTTAATCTTGAATGCGGTTGTGCAGCGGAATTACTCAGCAAGAGATAAACCAACAACCCGACTCTCCCTTTAATGTTTGACAGCTCCAACAGTGGTGTGGAGGGGGTTTAGGGAGGGAAGTTCAGAGCTTAGGACTCAGGCAGCCACAGGCATGGTCCCCAGTGATGGAGCGATGGGAATCGGGGGAACGCTCAAGAGATCGGAATCGGACAGGCGCAGAGATCTCGGAGGGTTGTAGGGGCTGGAGGAGGTTACAGAGATAGGGAGGGTTGTGGGGCCTGGAGGAGGTTACAGAGATAGGAAGGGTTGTAGGGGCTGGAAGAGGTTTGTAGGGGCTGGAGGAGGTTACAGAGATAGGGAGGGTTGTAGGGCCTGGAGGAAGTTACAGAGATAGGGGGGGTTGTAGAGGTTAGAGGTGCTCACAGGGATTGGTAGAGTTGTAGGGGCTGGAGACTCTGTAATCTGTTTGGTGAGAGAGTCTAACACAAGGCTGATGGGTGTCAGTGGTACATTAGCATGTCCCACCTGTTAACCCTTTATAATACAGAGAGTATTCCATCACACTCCTGACTCGTGCCTTGTAGATG